>NW_908369.1:0-1030 GCF_000209065.1 Trypanosoma cruzi | reverse complement strand
ACGAGGACGCGGCGAAGTCACTGTCTCTCCACCACCCCTTCCTTCCCGTCCCATTTTGTTTTTATGGAAAAGTCTGGTGTCTGGTCAGCAGCCCGGGCGAATACTCCACATTTTGGATGCATGAACGCCACGTCGAGGTTTGGGAGAGATGAGGCGGTGTGGGGAGTGGCAACCACCATCACCGCCACGAAATGGCTGCTTTCACCTCTTGCCTTTTCTCTTCACCCTGTTGTTGTTATTGTTTTTGTTCCCGATTGGTAGAGAAGACGTCCAAATCATGGCTCAAAACCCCTCAGCAGTAAACAACAAAAAGGAAGTGCCCGACAGGCGAACATGCATTCTTGACACCGTCCTCGACGCCATCGGCTCCACCCCCTGCATCCGACTCAATCACGTGCCGAAGAAACACGGCGTGTGCTGCGATGTGGTTGCAAAGTGTGAATTCCTCAACCCCGGTGGCAGCGTCAAGGACCGCATTGCTCGGCAAATGATTCTGGACGCAGAGGCGAGTGGCCGACTGCGCCCCAATCAAACAATTATTGAGGCGACAAGTGGGAACACGGGCATCGGGCTCAGTCTGGTGGCTGCGGTGAAGAAATACCCCATGATCATCACCATGCCCAAAAAGATGTCACATGAGAAGGAGGTGACCCTCCAGGCCCTGGGAGCAGAGGTGATTCGAACGGAGACCGCATTGCCATGGGACCACCCGGATAGTCTCATTGGCATGGCTCGGCGTCTGGAGAAGGAGAAGGGCTACGTGTTGCTGGACCAGTACCGGAACCCAAGCAATCCGAAGGCGCACTACGAAGGCACGGCTCAGGAGATTTACGATCAGTGCGGTGGAAAGGTTGACATGGCGGTGTTCACCACTGGGACGGGCGGCACAATGGCCGGAGTGGCAAAACGATTAAAGGAATTGCTGCCCAACATTGTCATTGTCGGCGTCGATCCGTACGGGAGCATTTTGGCCGATCCCTCGGTACCGCTGGATCCGAAGCCGTACCCTCGTGAGGGGCATCGGTACGAT
>NW_908368.1:0-1030 GCF_000209065.1 Trypanosoma cruzi | reverse complement strand
CAGTTCTCTTAAAGACTTTCTGGCCATTGCCTCAACATTTAGTGTCTCCCACCTACAGTTATTTACGGCACCTTCGCATGGAACGTCACTACGTATCATGCGGTTTGCGAACGGTCCGACGTTGTACTTCCGTGTCCTTTCCTTTACGTTGCGTCATGAGATTGTCGCGACACAACGCCGTCCCATGTCACTCAACCAAGCCGTCTGGGAGGTGGCTCCTATTGTCGTCCTAAACAACTTTACCCACCCGGATGCACGGCGACGCCCTGAGGTGCCGTTGTTGGAGGCAACTTTTAGGGGCATGTTTCCAACGGTGAACATTCAGTTGGTGAAGAACTCCGACATTCAACGCGTGTGCCTCTTTCACTACGACCATGTGGAACATCTTGTGGAGGTGCGACACTATTTTATCAATGCGAAGGCTGTGGGCGTCAGCAAAACAGTTAAAAAACTTCTTGAGCGCCGTTGCCCAACGAAGCTTGGGACTTTGGAGTCTATCGACGATGTTCTTCACCGTGAAGATGTGTGGTCCGACACGGACGGTGAGGGGGAGGAGGTGCCACTCGCCCAGCCATTTCGTCAGCACCGCGAACAATGCCGCATTAAACTGCACGAGATTGGCCCTCGCCTCACATTGCAGCTTGTGAAGGTGACAAACGGGTTTGCCGGTGGCGAAGTGCTGTTTCATAGGTTTGAGAGCAAGACACCGACAGAGGTGGCAGAGAATGCCGTGAAGGTTCGCGTAAGGCGAAGCGAAAAGGCAAAACGAAAGGCTGAACAGGACGAAAATGTGCGCCGAAAACAGAACATGAAAGAAGAACGCCTGCGAGCAAAGCGGCTGCGACGCGAAGAGACCATGCGACAGCAGGCGGAGAACCCCTTGGAGGTTGTGGATTCCGGTTATGGCGCCGACGCGGAGTAATGCGGGGATGGTTCCCTCTCCTATGCGACAAGAGCGCGACGAGCGAAGAGTAAAGAGGGGAAAGAAAGAATGCAACGGACAAGAAATTTGAAGGGAAATATTCCTTGG
>NW_908367.1:0-1030 GCF_000209065.1 Trypanosoma cruzi | reverse complement strand
AGAAAAGAAAAGAAAAACCCATCACACAAAAATTCACTGGTTACTGTGTGCGCCCACCAAACTGTTTGTATATTTTGCCTGCACATTAAAAATTAGATATTTAAATGTCTTTCAACCGTCCGACCCTCCATGTGTCCGCACATCGTTTATATTTCATGGGTCATCGGCGTGTTGCTGCTCCCCTCAGTCCTTTTATTGGTGCGTGAGTGCGGCCCGCAGAGCACAGTCACTCGTGTGTGGGGACTGAGAGAAGCACGCAGACATGACGGGAGTCGCGTCACTCCATCGGGGGAGTGAGCGCAGCAAAAAAAAAAAAAAAAAAAAAAAAAGAAAAAAAAAAAAAGAAAAAAAAAAAAAGAAAAAACACGGCGGCAGGGTGTGGCTGTGTGTGTGGCGCTGCGGGTGTCTGCCCGCCCTGGCCGCAAAGAAAACAAAACAAGAGGGAAGAAATGTGTGCTCCGCCCCACAGGCCCTCGTCGCACGCCCACACGTCACGGCTCCCTCAGCGCGCCGTTCGTCGCGGCCCCTCCTCATGCGTGCAGCAGGCGAGGCGCACAGGGCCGTCGTCATGAGCGTGTCGGTGGGTGTGCGAGTGGAGCAGTTGGGCGGGAACACACGGCACCCCTCGCAGGAAGAGTGCAGAAGAAACAATTAAAGAGGGAAGAGTAGAAAAGAAAAAACTTCCACAGTGACTGCCCTAAATCATCAAGCAAAAGAAAAGAAAAGTAATTTAAAAAACAAATTATTCTTCACAAAGTAAAATTTATTCCTAGCGGTGTGTGTGTCCTGCAGAGGAAAGCGCAAGTGCTCCACACTGAAGCCGCACGCTCCTCACGCAGCCGCAAAGCCCCACAGCCCAAGCAGAAGAAGCAGCTGCAGCAGTCCGCTCCCAGCAGGCGCATTGGCTCGCACACCCTCAATCCGAGGGATATGCCTCCTTTCCGTTCCATCCTCCACTTGGGTTTCCGGACCTCTTGTCGAAACCGGGTGCCCTTCCCTTGATTGCACGCATCTCAGTGGATTCAGTGGG
>NW_908366.1:0-1030 GCF_000209065.1 Trypanosoma cruzi | reverse complement strand
GCAAATAGTGACGACAAATGTATACGTGCGTGCAGCAGCCCACGAGTTGGGGCATGCTCTTGGGTTCGTACGAGAGCTTTTTTTGATGTTACATATGATTTCCGAGGTCCCGAACGTGCGCGGGATGCCCAAGGTGTCGGTGGTTTCAACGCCGAAGACGAAGGCAATGGCGCGTCAGTACCACAACTGCCCCACGCTTGAGGGCATTGAGCTGGAGGACGAGGGTGGTCCTGAAACCGTACTGTCGCATTGGAGGAAACGCAACATGAGGGACGAGCTGATGAATGGTGATATGGGGGTTGGGCTGTACTCGGCACTGACGCTTGCAGCATTCGAGGACATGGGTTTTTATTTGGCAAACTACAGTGCGGCGGAGATGTTGTGGTGGGGCAACAACTCTGGCTGTGGGCTGCTGGAAAAGAAGTGCTTGACCGACGGCATCACCGAATACCCTCAACTGTTTTGCAACCAGTTTTACGACGATCCAAAGTTCTTCTGCACGTACGACCGTCTGTCTCTGGGGTTCTGTATGTTGAAGAGGCACGAGGAAGCCCTGCCACAGGAGTATCAGTACTTTGCTGATCCCCGAGTTGGCGGTGATGGCCTCTACATGAGCAGATGCCCGTATGTCAATAAGTATTCTAATGGTGGGTGCACCAACGGCGATCCTTCAGTAATGCTTGGCAGTATTGTTGGCCCGAACTCGCGGTGCGTGAAGGGGCAGGACCTTCAATTCGACGACGAATACATTGGCGATGTGTGTGTGGACACTCGATGCGGCGACGGCACAGTGAGCGTGCGGTTCCTTCGTGACGATGCGTGGCACGAGTGCCAGGAGGGTGAGACCGTCACGCCGCCATCGGGTCCCTGGCGTGGGAGCATTGTGTGCCCCCAATACGCCGATGTGTGCACCGCCTTCCCGAACATCAGCGGCCACCCAATACCGGTCGTTGACCCGCCTCTAGCGGACGACCCGACATCCGCGGAGGGTGCGGAAGGAGACGAGGGCGAGGTTCCGAGGAAGCGGCCG
>NW_908365.1:0-1030 GCF_000209065.1 Trypanosoma cruzi | reverse complement strand
TTCTCCTTCGTGCCTTCCACTGGGAACACAAGCGTACCGTCATTCATCTTAACCCCCAATCCACCGCTGCCAATTAGACGCATCAAAGATTCGTGTTGTTGGCTTAAAAAAGTGCACGGGATAGCGTGAGTATCGTTCCAGTGTATGTTTTTGCCTCCTTCAGTACCACTGACGTGCCCTTTCACCAGCAAAAGTCCCCATGGAGCCGCGTCAGCCCCACCCTGACATCCGGCAGCATCTTCACGGCTATATTTCCCAACAAGCATGTAAATATCACTTCCCTGCACGACTGTTGTTGGTCGGCTCACATTTACCCTCCTCACTCCTTGGGAGACTACCTGATCCGCTTCTTGTGAGGCACAATTCTCTTCTTCGGAAAAACATTCCTCCAGCACTTGTGTCGTTACTGCAGTTGTGTCCAACTCTTTTGGGTTTTTTTGATCAGCCAATACCAGGAACTCCGAGGCAATCCCAGTAAAAACGTTCTTGCCGGCTTCCGTGCACTGCGCCTCGGCAACGGCAAACACGACACCATTCATCTCAACAAGACTGGGAACACGGAGCAAACCCACTTTTTCTCCTCCTTTCACGTCTCTCCAAACATAACGTTCCTCCTTTGAAGATCCCGAAGCTGACGGCACGTCCCGACTGGATGCAGCCCCACCAGTGCCGCAGCACATCATCACGACGAGGAGCAGCACCGCGGAAGTAAACAGACGCCGGGACATGTTGGGCCTCTGCGGCTCACTCTCTCCTCCTTCCCTCCTCCTTCCGCGGGATCCGGCCACGCGGCGACGGTTGTGTGTGCAGGGTGCCTTCACAGCAGCACGTGAGAGCATACAAATATGTGTGTGTGGGCGGTGTGTGTGCTGTTGGTCCTTTCAGTGCCTTCGAATTTCACAGTAGCGATTAGCGCTTGTTTGCTTTCCTAGCCTGAGTGTGTGAGAAAGAAATAAAGGAAAAAGAAAAATAAAAAGAGGTACAACAATGAACACCGTCACCCATGCACAGTGAGTGGCATCATCATCCC
>NW_908364.1:0-1030 GCF_000209065.1 Trypanosoma cruzi | reverse complement strand
AGACGCGGCACGACCCGCAAGCCGGCAACAACAACAACAACAACAAAAAACGGAAGGAAGGGGAGAGAGAAGAGAAGAAGCAGAAAAAGAACAACGGCACGCAGGGGCCCCCGCCACGGCACCGACGCTTCCCCCCGCTCCTCCGAAGCCACGCCGCAATCAGCCACCAACACGCAAAGGAAAAAAGCAAGAAATCGCAATGCTAAAAAGAAAAAAACAAAACAAGAAGGCAGACACACGTCCATAAAAAAAGCGGCGGCCATTGCCGTCGGTGCTCCCCGCACTCGAATCGTCTACGCAATTTTGAGCGCGCCAACGGTGGCTGCAATGGCGGCGGCCGCACCGTTGGAACCAGCCTGCTCAATCTCCTCCGAAGCGCCGTCGTGCACCTGAATATACTTTAGAATTGTACGCTTACTGCTGTCCTCCAACTCACCGCCCAGTATCACCTCGTCCAGCACAAAATAGGCTCGATGGAAGTTGAAGATGAGATCGAGCTCGCAGACATTGCCAAAGTAGCGGTCCAATACCTCCACAAAATGGTGGATGACTTCCAGCACGATCAGCTCGTTGTCGTCTTTATCGATGGAAGCAACAAAATAAAGGGAGGCATAACGACGACAAATGTACTTGCTGCCCCTGTGCTCAACCACATTGGAAAAGCGCGCCGACCGACCCAAAGCAAGTTGACATGCCTCACGCACAAGTTTGGCCTTTTCCTTTTTGGGATATGCAACATACCACTTTGCCAGGCGCAGTTTGCCCTGGCGGCTGATCAGAAGCAGGTATTTTATCATCGACACCAGTGCCAGAATGGTCCCCACTCCTCGCTAAGTAATGCCATGCGCCTCTGCAGCTTGCCCCTACGCTCTGTTTGCTTCGTGTTCTTTCACTGCCTTTTCGCCGTCGCGCGGGGGAATCGGGACTTCTTGTCTCGGCACCGCGCGCTGCGGATAAAAAAACGAGGGAAGCCAGCAGCCATGGGGAGGGTGTGGAGAACAAAGAAGGGGAGAAAGGGAAACACACAGAG
>NW_908363.1:0-1030 GCF_000209065.1 Trypanosoma cruzi | reverse complement strand
CCTGCGCGCAAGCCACAAACCCACAACAGAAAGAGAGAGGTGGCACCAAGGCCCACAGCGGCACAGAAGACACACAGCAACAAGGGCACAGGAGCCCACACACACACACACACACGCACACACACACACACACGACAGTAGAAGGTAAAAATGACCATCAACTACATAAAGTGGAGAATGTGCTCCGCCCAGCAAAAACAAGTGCCCCGCCGCATGCGGACACGGTGTTTACATTGGCAACGGCGCGGGCACGTCACTCTGCGGCCGCGAGCTTCACGCGCTCTCCGGCACGTTGTCCGGGTCGCCGTCGGCGTCCAGTTTGACTGCAGAAGCCCACGCAGCAAACTCGTCGAACGTCACGGACCCAGTGCCGTTCTTATCGAGCTCCTTGAACAGCGCCGCGGGATCCTCGACCTTGGCGCCCCACGCCTCAAGCTTGGGCACGGCGCGCTTGAGCTCCTCCTCGTCGACCAGCATGTTGCCGGAGGCGTCAATCTCGTCGAACATCACCGTCAGCTCGAAGAAGTCGTAGATGTAGCACAGCATCAGACGGAACTCCAGAAATTCAACAAAGTCCTCGGAGCCCTTGTTCTCCAGCTTGCTGCCCAGGGCCCTCGCCTTGTCGAACGCACGCTTCGTGATGTCGCGCACTCGCGGCGTGAACTCGTCCAACTTCAGCACCTCGAGGCAGCCGCTGTGCACCTCATCGTAGCACAGCTTCCCAGTCTCGTTCTTGTCGAACTTCTTGAAGAGCTCGATGCGGCGCTGTTTTGCCTCGGCGGTCTTCTCACGAGGAATCGCCTGGCGAATGCGCTCCCACGCTTCCTTGCGGTCCTTGGCGTTCTTGCCGTCCTTATCGCTCGCCAACCCCTTGTCGCTCGTCGAGCCCTTCGACCCACAAGCACCCATCTCGTTGCTCTCCTTGACTCGGCTTATTATCGACTGTTTGCACACCTGCGCGCAAGCACACAAACCCACAACAGAAAGAGAGAGGTGGCACCAAGGCCCACAGCGGCACAGAGACACACAG
>NW_908362.1:0-1030 GCF_000209065.1 Trypanosoma cruzi | reverse complement strand
TCTCTGTCATATCTTGTTTTTGCGTGTTCACACACTGGGACACCAAACAACCCTGAACTATCCGCTGCTTGGAGGAATTTTGCGAGCTCTTGCCCACACGGGTGCTGCACTCGGCTGATCGTTTTCGAGCGGCCGCTGCATCACACGTTGTGGTCCAAATATTTGTTTCCGATTGTGAATGGTGGGGTCAGAGACACTCTCTGTCAATATCTGTTTGCGTGTTCATGCACTGGACACCAAACAACCCTGAACTATCCGCTGCTTGGAGGAATTTCGCGAGCTCTTGCCCACACGGGTGCTGCACTCGGCTGATCGTTTTCGAGCGGCCGCTGCATCACACGTTGTGGTCCAAATTTTTGTTTCCGATTGTGAATGGTGGGAGTCAGAGACACTCTCTGTCAATATCTGTTTGCGTGTTCATGCACTGGACACCAAACAACCCTGAACTATCCGCTGCTTGGAGGAATTTCGCGAGCTCTTGCCCACACGGGTGCTGCACTCGGCTGATCGTTTTCGAGCGGCCGCTGCATCACACGTTGTGGTCCAAATTTTTGTTTCCGATTGTGAATGGTGGGAGTCAGAGGCACTCTCTGTCAATATCTGTTTGCGTGTTCACACACTGGACACCAAACAACCCTGAACTATCCGCTGCTTGGAGGAATTTCGCGAGCTCTTGCCCACACGGGTGCTGCACTCGGCTGATCGTTTTCGAGCGGCCGCTGCATCACACGTTGTGGTCCAAATTTTTGTTTCCGATTGTGAATGGTGGGGTCAGAGACACTCTCTGTCAATATCTGTTTGCGTGTTCATGCACTGGACACCAAACAACCCTGAATTATCCGCTGCTTGGAGGAATTTCGCGAGCTCTTGCCCACACGGGTGCTGCACTCGGCTGATCGTTTTCGAGCGGCTGCTGCATCACACGTTGTGGTCCAAATTTTTGTTTCCAATTGTGAATGGTGGGAGTCAGAGACACTCTCTGTCAATATCTGTTTGCGTGTTCACACACTGGACACCAAACAACCCTGAA
>NW_908361.1:0-1030 GCF_000209065.1 Trypanosoma cruzi | reverse complement strand
ATTACTGGCCCACGATGCAAACGAAGAGGCAATATTTAAGGCGGATGAAAACGACAAAAAAGAGGGCAACAATGACCTGAGCAAAACCACTGGCATGAATACTGAGGGAGAAAGTGCTGAGGGGAAAGATGGTTTGTTATCCACAGCCAGTGGCATTTCACAATGGCTTCTCGCAGAGGAGAAAAAATGGCAGGAAAAAGTGAGAATGACGAGGAGGGAAAGTGAACTGCTGACGACAACTATGCGTCAGTACTTAAACAAGATGGATGAGCGCCGCGAGGAACGTAGGCGCAGGAAGAGGGGATACGAGATACTTCTCACGTATAAGCCTGACCCTGCGGTAGAGGCAGCTCAGCTGGAGGAGGAAATGCGAAATGAGGTGGCACGTCGCGGTGAATGCATATTGCGAACGGATCCATCGTATCATTTGACGCCGTCGGCAGTTTCGAAGCTTCGTCAGTTGATTGGGCTTGAGGAGATGATGCTGAATCTGCGCAGCGGGTTCACAAAGAAACTGCTTCTCCTTAGAGATGAAAAGGCAACATTGTGCAAGTCCCTTAATGTTCTTCTGCATCGAATACGGGAGATCAATGATGTAATGAAGGAGGAAAACACTCAGTCAGCGGATGTTCACCTCTTGCCGATTGAGATGCCGGAGCAACGCTTTGCCATTGACCGGGATGGCCTTGACGCCTTTGTAAGGCAGCGGCAGTTGGAAAAAATGCGGGAGGACTTGGCAAAGAAGGCCCAGCGTGGGTTTGGTGCCGATCTTGCGGGAACCCAGACGTCCGCAAAGAATGAGCTGGTGACCACCGTGACCTCCACTGAAAAGGGAGAGATCCAGAAAAACACCCCCAGTCAATTTTCGATTTTTGAAACCCCTTCAAGTGGGCATCGTCGGGGGAAAAACCAGACGGTGACATCCATCCATAAAGCCTCGCGGGGGTACAGCACGGCCGTTCTTGCGGCAGCTGCTGTTCGCGAACGCATGGACTACGAGCTGCGTGTCAAACTAGAGAATGTTAAGCTC
>NW_908360.1:0-1030 GCF_000209065.1 Trypanosoma cruzi | reverse complement strand
GTTTTGTCTGACGCGGTCTACGCTGTTTTGTTACGGGGGCTCGTGCGCTGCGATCCTCGTGGAGCACGGCCTTTGCGCAAACCTGTCCAGTGTCTTCTACATGGACAACTGCGCTGTCGTGTCGCGGGCGCACGTAATGTACGCTCTTGCGTCGTACCTGCGTGTCAGCGGCGACTCCGTGTTCTCCATACAGAACGGCTCGTGGAGTGCGCCGAGCATCGAATACTACGAAAGTGCGTGTGTGTTTGAGGACGTTGTGGTGGATGGCGGCAGCGTGCTGCAGATTGTGTCCAGCACTTTCCGTCTCGGCTTCGCCATGCTCATGGCAAGCACGCTGACCGTGACAGGCGGCAGCTGGCTGGTGCACCGCGACAACGGGTTCTGCACCACCTACGTTGTGTACGTGGACAAGGAGAACGGCGTGGCGTTCCGCGATCAGAGTGTTTGGTCGATAATTGACAACAACTTCACTTACGGCTCGTTCTTGTCCTTTGCATGTATGACAAACAAGTGGTCGCCACCATCCGACTCGAGTCCGACCATCTACGGCATGTGCAACGAGATAAGGGGCTCTCCTGTGACGAATTACAGAGAAGAGCTCAATATTGGTTCGCCCGTGACGGTGTTGGACTGCGGCGCTTGCACCGTGGACGCCGTGTGCTTTGCAGCGAGGACGAGCAGCATCAGCGGCTGTGAGTGTGTGTGCGCTGCTGGCGGCCACGGTGACACGTGTCTGCCGGCTGCGGTTCCGGACGGCCTTGGACCGCTTCCGCTCCCCGATGCGGATGACACGGAGGTTCGCTGCGTGCACGGTGGCAGCATCAGCTCCGTGGAAGTCCCGGCCCCCGGTGTGCGTGGTCTGTGCTTTGTCAACGTGACCTTCACCGCCGCGATCGTGCTGGACCTGTGGAGCTTTGACGCGCCAGAGCAGACACTCAACATCACGCTGCTGCAGTGCGTCCTCATGGGCCTGTCGGTCAGGGGGAGTGGTGCGCGCGTGCACGTGAACGTAACATCCTCGATGCTGGAT
>NW_908359.1:0-1030 GCF_000209065.1 Trypanosoma cruzi | reverse complement strand
GTGTGAACACGCAAACAGATATTGACAGAGAGTGCCTCTCACTCCCACCATTCGCAGTCGGAAACAAAAATTTGGACCACAACGTGTGATGCAGCGGCCGCTCGAAAACGATCAGCCGAGTGCAGCACCCGTGTGGGCAAGAGCTCGCGAAATTCCTCCAAGCAGCGGATAGTTCAGGGTTGTTTGGTGTCCAGTGCATGAACACGCAAACAGATATTGACAGAGAGTGTCTCTGACTCCCACCATTCACAATTGGAAACAAAAATTTGGACCACAACGTGTGATGCAGCGGCCGCTCGAAAACGATCAGCCGAGTGCAGCACCCGTGTGGGCAAGAGCTCGCAAAATTCCTCCAAGCAGCGGATAGTTCAGGGTTGTTTGGTGTCCAGTGTGTGAACACGCAAACAGATAGTGACAGAGAGTGTCTCTGACTCCCACCATTCACAATCGGAAACAAAAATTTGGACCACAACGTGTGATGCAGCGACCGCTCGAAAACGATCAGCCGAGCGCAGCACCCTTGTGGGCAAGAGCTCGCGAAATTCCTCCAAGCAGCGGATAGTTCAGGGTTGTTTGGTGTCCAGTGTGTGAACACGCAAACAGATATTGACAGAGAGTGTCTCTGACTCCCACCATTCACAATCGGAAACAAAAATTTGGACCACAACGTGTGATGCAGCGGCCGCTCGAAAACGATCAGCCGAGTGCAGCACCCGTGTGGGCAAGAGCTCGCGAAATTCCTCCAAGCAGCGGATAGTTCAGGGTTGTTTGGTGTCCAGTGCATGAACACGCAAACAGATATTGACAGAGAGTGTCTCTGACTCCCACCATTCACAATTGGAAACAAAAATTTGGACCACAACGTGTGATGCAGCGACCGCTCGAAAACGATCAGCCGAGTGCAGCACCCGTGTGGGCAAGAGCTCGCGAAATTCCTCCAAGCAGCGGATAATTCAGGGTTGTATGGTGTCCAGTGTGTGAACACGCAAACAGATATTGACAGAGAGTGTCTCTGACTCCCACCATTCAC
>NW_908358.1:0-1030 GCF_000209065.1 Trypanosoma cruzi | reverse complement strand
AATGGCGGGAGTCAGAGGCACTCTCTTTCAATGTATGTTTGCGTGTTCACACACTGGACACCAAACAACCCTGAATTATCCGCTGCTTGGAGGAATTTCGCGAGCTCTTGCCCACAAGGGTGCTGCAGTCGGCGGATCGTTTTCGAGCGGCTGCTGCACCACACGCTGTGGTCTATGTTTTTGTTTCGAATTATGAATGGCGGGAGTCAGAGGCACTCTCTTTCAATGTATGTTTGCGTGTTCACACACTGGACACCAAACAACCCTGAACTATCCGCTGCTTGGAGGAATTTCGCGAGCTCTTGCCCACAATGGTGCTGCAGTCGGCGGATCGTTTTCGAGCGGCTGCTGCACCACACGTTGTTGTCTAAATTTCTTGTCTTGAATTATGAATGGCGGGAGTCAGAGGCACTCTCTTTCAATGTATGTTTGCGTGTGCACACACTGGACACCCAAACAACCCTGAATTATCCGCTGCTTGGAGGAATTTCGCGAGCTCTTGCCCACAAGGGTTGCTGCAGTCGGCGGATCGTTTTCGAGCGGCTGCTGCACCACACGCTGTGGTCTAAATTTTTGTTTCGAATTATGAATGGCGGGAGTCAGAGGCACTCTCCTTCAATGTATGTTTGCGTGTGCACACACTGGACACCAAACAACCCTGAACTATCCGCTGCTTGGAGGAATTTCGCGAGCTCTTGCCCACAATGGTGCTGCACTCGGCGGATCGTTTTCGAGCGGCTGCTGCACCACACGCTGTGGTCTAAATTTTTGTTTCGAATTATGAATGGCGGTTGTCAGAGGCACTCTCTTTCAATGTATGTTTGCGTGTGCACACACTGGACACCAAACAACCCTGAATTATCCGCTTCTTGGAGGAATTTCGCGAGCTCTTGCCCACAAGGGTGCTGCAGTCGGCGGATCGTTTTCGAGCGGCTGCTGCACCACACGCTGTGGTCTAAATTTTTGTCTTGAATTATGAATGGCGGGAGTCAGAGACACTCTCTTTCAATGTATGTTTGCGTGTGCACAC
>NW_908357.1:0-1030 GCF_000209065.1 Trypanosoma cruzi | reverse complement strand
TGTTCACACACTGGAACGCCAAACAACCCGGAACTATCCGCTGCTTGGAGGAATGTCGCGAGATCTTGCCCACAACGGTGCTGCACTCGGATAATCGTTTTCGAGCGGCTGCTGAACCACACGCTGTGGTCTATGTTTTTGTTTCGAATTATGAATGGTGGTGGTCAGAGACACTCTCTTTCAATGTCTGTTTGCGTGTTCACACACTGGACGCCAAACAACCCGGAACTATCCGCTGCTTGGAGGAATTTCGCGAGATCTTGCCCACAACGGTGCTGCACTCGGATAATCGTTTTCGAGCGGCTGCTGCACCACACGCTGTGGTCTATGTTTTTGTTTCGAATTATGAATGGTGGTGGTCAGAGACACTCTCTTTCAATGTCTGTTTGCGTGTTCACACACTGAACGCCAAACAACCCGGAACTATCCGCTGCTTGGAGGAATTTCGCGAGATCTTGCCCACAACGGTGCTGCACTCGGGATAATCGTTTTCGAGCGGCTGCTGCACCACACGCTGTGGTCTAAATTTTTGTTTCGAATTATGAATGGTGGTGGTCAGAGGCACTCTCTTTCAATGTCTGTTTGCGTGTTCACACACTGGACGCCAAACAACCCGGAACTATCCGCTGCTTGGAGGAATTTCGCGAGCTCTTGCCCACAACGGTGCTGCACTCGGATAATCGTTTTCGAGCGGCTGCTGCACCACACGCTGTGGTCTAAATTTTTGTTTCGAATTATGAATGGTGGTGGTCAGAGACACTCTCTTTCAATGTCTGTTTGCGTGTTCACACACTGGACGCCAAACAACCCGGGAACTATCCGCTGCTTGGAGGAATGTCGCGAGATCTTGCCCACAACGGTGCTGCACTCGGATAATCGTTTTCGAGCGGCTGCTGCACCACACGCTGTGGTCTATGTTTTTGTTTCGAATTATGAATGGTGGTGGTCAGAGACACTCTCTTTCAATGTCTGTTTGCGTGTTCACACACTGGACGCCAAACAACCCTGAACTATCCGCTGCTTGGAGGAA
>NW_908356.1:0-1030 GCF_000209065.1 Trypanosoma cruzi | reverse complement strand
CCTGTGTTGGCCGAGGCCGCTTCTGCCTGGGTTTAAAGGCATCCCTTTTCAACTCCTTTTACCGCGGAAGACACGGCATCTCTTTTGATGCCGCGTGGAGGACGGCACGCTGGTGGAGCTTACACGGCTCCCAATGGGATGCAAGGCCAGCCCAGAAATTCTCCAGATTATTATTACCTCGGCAATTGCGGTGGTGACGACGGTGGTTCACCCTCTCTGGACTGCACCTCCATTGCTGCGTGTCGACGTTTGGAGCGACAATATACGCATTGCAGGGTCGAAAAGCGATGTGACATTGTGGGAAGCCAAGTGCTTCGTAATGCGGCCGGCCGTCACGCCACGATGGGGGAGGATCGCGAATCGAGCGCTGCGCAGTGCACCTTTCTGGGGGTGCAGTTCGATCACACTCACCGTGCGGTATCACTGAGTGAGAAGTTTTTCCGGTCTGTACGCGCCTTGCCGGCACTCAATTCTTTAACCATCGCGGAAATGGAGGTTATGGCGTCACGCTTTTTATATGCGGCGGCCATTTTGGGCAGGCGCCTGTGTGCCTACTACTTTCTCATCACGGCAGTGCAAAGGCGATGATTGGCACTTAACCAAGGGATTGTGCTGGAGACATCCCCGGCGAATCTTTCACCTGCAGCGGTTGGTTTGGGCGAGAGATTACGACATATGATCGAGAATATAATCGTAAGCGAATCATCAAGCCCACGGAAAAGGCATCGGCCGCCATCATCACGGGTGCATCGCTCCATGGATGGGGAGCCGTTTTTATTCCAGACCCCGGCGACGTTGAAATTGCCGGAGGGAAATGGGAGAGGAAGCCTTTTCTTATCATGCAGGCCGAGGCGCGCGTGGTACGCTTAGCCTTATCGGCTCTTTCCGCCATCTTGCCACCCACCATGGACGTTGGGGCGCACAGCACTTCGCTGCGAGGAGCGGCGAATAAATGCAGCTCAAAATAGCACGCCATGACGTGTGAGCTGCAATGGATACAAGGGCTTTGGACTCCCGCGGAGCACAGAAA
>NW_908355.1:0-1030 GCF_000209065.1 Trypanosoma cruzi | reverse complement strand
ACACGGGTGCTGCACTCGGCTGATCGTTTTCGAGCGGCTGCTGCATCACACGTCGTGGTCTAAATTTTTGTTTCCGATTGTGAATGGTGGGGGTCAGAGGTACTCTCTGTCAATATCTGTGTGCGTGTTCACATACTGGACACCAAACAACCCTGAATTATCCGCTGCTTGGAGGAATTTCGCGAGCTCTTGCCCACACGGGTACTGCACTCGGCTGATCGTTTTCGAGCGGCTGCTGCATCACACGTCGTGGTCTAAATTTTTGTTTCCAATTATGAATGGTGGGGGTCAGAGGTACTCTCTGTCAATATCTGTGTGCGTGTTCATGCACTGGACACCAAACAACCCTGAATTATCCGCTGCTTGGAGGAATTTCGCGAGCTCTTGCCCACACGGGTGCTGCACTCGGCTGATCGTTTTCGAGCGGCTGCTGCATCACACGTCGTGGTCTAAATTTTTGTTTCCAATTGTGAATGGTGGGGGTCAGAGGTACTCTCTGTCAATATCTGTGTGCGTGTTCATACACTGGACACCAAACAACCCTGAATTATCCGCTGCTTGGGGGAATTTCGCGAGCTCTTGCCCACACGGGTGCTGCACTCGGCTGATCGTTTTCGAGCGGCTGCTACATCACACGTCGTGGTCTAAATTTTTGTTTCCGATTGTGAATGGTGGGGGTCAGAGGCACTGTCTGTCAATATCTGTTTGCGTGTTCATGCACTGGACACCAAACAACCCTGAACTATCCGCTGCTTGGAGGAATTTCGCGAGCTCTTGCCCACACGGGTACTGCACTCGGCTGATCGTTTTCGAGCGGCTGCTGCATCACACGTCGTGGTCTAAATTTTTGTTTCCGATTGTGAATGGTGGGGGTCAGAGGCACTGTCTGTCAATATCTGTTTGCGTGTTCATGCACTGGACACCAAACAACCCTGAACTATCCGCTGCTTGGAGGAATTTCGCGAGCTCTTGCCCACACGGGTGCTGCACTCGGCTGATCGTTTTCGAGCGGCTGCTGCATCACACGTCG
>NW_908354.1:0-1030 GCF_000209065.1 Trypanosoma cruzi | reverse complement strand
GCGGTTGAGACGGGTGGCGGACATGGTATCCTTGCTAATTATTGCAATGGTTGCTTTTGCTGATCTTGCCTGCGTTTTCTTCCGCAGCCCAGAGAGTGCAAGTAAACAGGAGAAGCGGGGAGGAGTGAGGTGTCGGCACACACAGGATCCCGTCACAGAGCGAGCACAACACAACAAGACGCAAGCACACACAGGGAAAAGAAGCAACACTGCTCAAAACCGCCAAGGGTACCGGTGCACAAGCGCCTTTTTACCCCACAGGGTGGCTGCTGTAAGGATCCCTCCGCCAACAGCACGCCCAAAGAAACAATTCGTATTCACATAAGAACAATAACAGCCAAAAAATAAAATAAAATATATACCAAAAAACATAAACAAAAAGACAAACCAAAGAGTGAAACAAAAAAAAAAAACGAACGATCGAGACAAATAATAATAACCCACTAAATACCCATATGCAAGACCCAGAGTGTGAGCTGTGTGGATGCGCATGGGCTGCGGTGTTTGCCGTGTGCACGCCCGCATGCGGGTGATTCCTCTTGACACCAAGTGCCACCCTGCTACAATTTGCTCCCCAACATACACACACAGACAGACACACAAAGAGGGCTCTCATCCCCAGAGCAGCGCTGCCACGGCAGCAGCGAGAAAAGCACCGGCGGCCACCCAAGGCTGCGCGACGGCGCCGGCAGCGTCAATGGACCCCGATTCATTCGTCTCATTCTCCTGTGCGGCCACAACCAGCTGGAGGCACAGCAGGGCGCACACAACGAGGGCCACGGCGAAGCGGTTGAGACGGGTGGCGGACATGGTATCCTTGCGAATTATTGCAATGGTTGCTTTTGCTGATCTTGCCTGCGTTTTCTTCCGCAGCCCAGAGAGTGCAAGTAAACAGGAGAAGCGGGGAGGAGTGAGGTGTCGGCACACACAGGATCCCGTCACAGAGCGAGCACAAACACACAAGACGCAAGCACACACAGGGAAAAGAAGCAACACTGCTCAAAACCGCAAGGGCACCGGTGCACAAGCG
>NW_908353.1:0-1030 GCF_000209065.1 Trypanosoma cruzi | reverse complement strand
AAAAAAACAGCAGGGAAGAAGAAGGAAATGACGTACGAGGGAGCCATCGGCATCGATCTCGGCACAACTTACTCGTGCGTTGGTGTTTGGCAGAACGAGCGCGTGGAGATCATTGCGAACGATCAGGGCAACCGCACAACGCCGTCGTACGTGGCGTTCACCGACACGGAGCGTCTGATCGGTGATGCCGCGAAGAACCAGGTTGCGATGACCCCGACGAACACCGTCTTCGACGCGAAGCGCCTCATTGGGCGGAAGTTCAGCGACCCCGTTGTGCAGTCGGACATGAAGCACTGGCCCTTCAAGGTCATCACGAAGGGCGACGACAAGCCGGTGATCCAGGTGCAGTTCCGCGGCGAGACAAAGACGTTCAACCCGGAGGAGGTGAGCTCGATGGTGCTGTCAAAGATGAAGGAGATTGCGGAGTCGTACCTGGGCAAGCAGGTGAAGAAGGCCGTGGTAACTGTGCCCGCGTACTTCAACGACTCCCAGCGGCAGGCGACGAAGGATGCCGGCACGATCGCGGGGATGGAGGTGCTGCGCATCATCAATGAGCCGACAGCTGCCGCCATTGCGTATGGCCTGGACAAAGTGGAGGACGGCAAGGAGCGCAATGTGCTCATCTTTGACCTTGGCGGCGGCACGTTTGATGTCACGCTGCTGACGATCGACGGTGGCATCTTTGAGGTGAAGGCGACGAACGGCGACACGCACCTGGGCGGCGAGGACTTTGACAACCGCCTCGTGTCGCACTTCACGGACGAGTTCAAGCGCAAGAACAAGGGCAAGGACCTGACGACAAGCCAGCGCGCCCTCCGCCGCCTCCGCACCGCCTGCGAGCGCGCCAAGCGCACGCTGTCGTCCGCGGCACAGGCGACGATTGAGATCGACGCGCTGTTCGACAACGTGGACTTCCAGGCAACCATCACTCGCGCCCGCTTCGAGGAGCTCTGCGGCGACCTCTTCCGAGGGACGCTGCAGCCGGTGGAGCGTGTGCTCCAGGACGCCAAGATGGACAAGCGTGCCGTGC
>NW_908352.1:0-1030 GCF_000209065.1 Trypanosoma cruzi | reverse complement strand
TCTCTTTTGCACGACACGCACCGCTGCCGTCCTGCCTGGCTGCATGGGCGGAGCACCGTAACTGTTTCTGTTTTGTTTTCATTGCATTGAGTGGGCGACCTCTCTCTCTCTCCCTGTGTGTGTGTTTTGCTTTACGGGAGCAATGAGAGTGTGTGTGCGCTGGTAGTCCCACGCTTCGGCTTTTTGTTTTGTTTTTCTTTTTGATTTTGTGGTTGAGTGCACCCATTCCGCGGCTGCGTGTGTGTGTGTGTGATGATATGAGTAATTTGCGTGTGTGCTATCTGCCTCTCTCTGCCGTTGCTTTCTTCAGACTCTCTTGTGGCGCACAGCTGCTCTGCAAGTATAGGCGCTGACCAACACACACACACATGCACACACTTGCCGTGCTTAAAACGCTGAGAATGCACGCACGCACAGGATTGTGGCTGCCGAGGTCCTCGCGAGGGGGAAAAAACCTGCATTTTTTTTTTTTGACATGTTGCTCGGTGTGTGCTGACGCGTGACGAATAACAACACGCCCCAATAAGCAGAAAAGAAGTAAAACAAAATGGCGCTGAGCGGCACACCGGTAAGCCAAAAATACGCAATCACCAATAAAAAAGCCGGCGATCACCCAGCAGGCACATCAAGCGTCCTCAAAACCAACCTGGAACAGACAAAAAAAAAGAGACAATCATAGAAAACAAAGATCCCCGCCCCCAAACAGGAAAAACATTAAAGAAAACGCGATTCTTTTTTTTGTCCTTACTGCCGGGGTTGGCCGCTGCAAGAAATAAAAAATGGTAGGGCGGTGGCCCCGGACGCTAGATACAGCACGACGTGTCGAATTATCCAAGTTGCAGCGGCTGCCCCGGACGTTAGATACGGGACGACGTGTCGAATTATCCAAGTTGCAGCGGCTGCCCCGGACGTTAGATACAGCACGACGTGTCGAATTATCCAAGCTGCAGCGGTGGCCTCGGGCGTTAGATATATGACGACTTACAGTAGTAACCACGCTGCGGCTGCGCATCCTAAACACGTCTTTTTC
>NW_908351.1:0-1030 GCF_000209065.1 Trypanosoma cruzi | reverse complement strand
CCGCCGACTGCAGCACCCTTGGTGGGCAAGAGCTCGCGAAATTCCTCCAAGAAGCGGATAATTCAGGGTTGTTTGGTGTCCAGTGTGTGCACACGCAAACATACATTGAAAGAGAGTGTCTCTGACTCCCGCCATTCATAATTCGAAACAAAAATTTAGACAACAACGTGTGGTGCAGCAGCCGCTCGAAAACGATCCGCCGACTGCAGCACCCTTGTGGGCAAGAGCTCGCGAAATTCCTCCAAGAAGCGGATAATTCAGGGTTGTTTGGTGTCCAGTGTGTGCACACGCAAACATACATTGAAAGAGAGTGCCTCTGACTCCCGCCATTCATAATTCGAAACAAAAATTTAGACCACAGCGTGTGGTGCAGCAGCCGCTCGAAAACGATCCGCCGAGTGCAGCACCATTGTGGGCAAGAGCTCGCGAAATTCCTCCAAGCAGCGGATAATTCAGGGTTGTTTGGTGTCCAGTGTGTGCACACGCAAACATACATTGAAAGAGAGTGCCTCTGACTCCCGCCATTCATAATTCGAAACAAAAATTTAGACCACAGCGTGTGGTGCAGCAGCCGCTCGAAAACGATCCGCCGACTGCAGCACCATTGTGGGCAAGAGCTCGCGAAATTCCTCCAAGCAGCGGATAATTCAGGGTTGTTTGGTGTCCAGTGTGTGCACACGCAAACATACATTGAAAGAGAGTGCCTCTGACTCCCGCCATTCATAATTCAAAACAAAAATTTAGACCACAGCGTGTGGTGCAGCAGCCGCTCGAAAACGATCCGCCGACTGCAGCACCCTTGTGGGCAAGAGCTCGCGAAATTCCTCCAAGAAGCGGATAATTCATGGTTGTTTGGTGTCCAGTGTGTGCACACGCAAACATACATTGAAAGAGAGTGTCTCTGACTCCCGCCATTCATAATTCGAAACAAAAACATAGACCACAACGTGTGGTGCAGCAGCCGCTCGAAAACGATCCGCCGAGTGCAGCACCCTTGTGGGCAAGAGCTCGCGAAATTCCTCCAAGCAGC
>NW_908350.1:0-1030 GCF_000209065.1 Trypanosoma cruzi | reverse complement strand
CCTTATGGGGGATGATAACATTATGGGGGAGGATAACCTTATGGGGGATGATAACCTTATGGGGGATGATAACCTTATGGGGGATGATAACCTTATGGGGGACGATAACCTTATGGGGGACGATAACCTTATGGGGGATGATAACCTTATGGGGGATGATAACCTTACCTTATGGGGGACGATAACCTTATGGGGGACGATAACCTTATGGGGGACGATAACCTTATGGGGGACGATAACCTTATGGGGGACGATAACCTTATGGGGGACGATAACCTTATGGGGGATGATAACCTTATGGGGGATGATAACCTTATGGGGGACGATAACCTTATGGGGGACGATAACCTTATGGGGGACGATAACCTTATGGGGGACGATAACCTTATGGGGGACGATAACCTTATGGGGGATGATAACCTTATGGGGGATGATAACCTTATGGGGGACGATAACCTTATGGGGGACGATAACCTTATGGGGGATGATAACCTTATGGGGGATGATAACCTTACCTTATGGGGGACGATAACCTTATGGGGGACGATAACCTTATGGGGGACGATAACCTTATGGGGGACGATAACCTTATGGGGGACGATAACCTTATGGGGGACGATAACCTTATGGGGGATGATAACCTTATGGGGGATGATAACCTTATGGGGGACGATAACCTTATGGGGGACGATAACCTTATGGGGGATGATAACCTTATGGGGGACGATAACCTTATGGGGGACGATAACCTTATGGGGGACGATAACCTTATGGGGGATGATAACCTTATGGGGGACGATAACCTTATGGGGGACGATAACCTTATGGGGGACGATAACCTTATGGGGGACGATAACCTTATGGGGGATGATAACCTTATGGGGGACGATAACCTTATGGGGGACGATAACCTTATGGGGGACGATAACCTTATGGGGGACGATAACCTTATGGGGGACGATAACCTTATGGGGGACGATAACCTTATGGGGGACGATAACCTTATGGGGGACGATAACCTTATGGGGGA
>NW_908349.1:0-1030 GCF_000209065.1 Trypanosoma cruzi | reverse complement strand
TTGCGTGTTCACACACTGAACACCAAACAACCCCTGAACTATCCGCTGCTTGGAGGAATTTCGCGAGCTCTTGCCCACACGGGTGCTGCACTCGGCTGATCGTTTTCGAGCGGCTGCTGCATCACACGTTGTGGTCCAAATTTTTGTTTTCGATTGCGAATGGTGGGAGTCAGAGGCACTGTCTGTCAATATCTGTTTGCGTGTTCACACACTGGACACCAAACAACCATGAACTATCCGCTGCTTGGAGGAATTTCGCGAGCTCTTGCCCACACGGGTGCTGCACTCGGCTGATCGTTTTCGAGCGGCCGCTGCATCACACGTTGTGGTCCAAATTTTTGTTTTCGATTGTGAATGGTGGGAGTCAGAGGCACTCTCTGTCAATATCTGTTTGCGTGTTCACACACTGGACACCAAACAACCCTGAACTATCCGCTGCTTGGAGGAATTTCGCGAGCTCTTGCCCACACGGGTGCTGCACTCGGCTGATCGTTTTCGAGCGGCTGCTGCATCACACGTTGTGGTCCAAATTTTTGTTTCCGATTATGAATGGTGGGAGTCAGAGGCACTCTCTGTCAATAGCGGTTTGCGTGTTCATGCACTGGACACCAAACAACCCTCAACTATCCGCTGCTTGGAGGAATTTCGCGAGCTCTTGCCCACACGGGTGCTGCACTCGGCTGATCGTTTTCGAGCGGCCGCTGCATCACACGTTGTGGTCCAAATTTTTGTTTCCGATTGTGAATGGTGGGAGTCAGAGGCACTCTCTGTCAATATCTGTTTGCGTGTTCACACACTGGACACCAAACAACCCTGAACTATCCGCTGCTTGGAGGAATTTCGCGAGCTCTTGCCCACACGGGTGCTGCACTCGGCTGATCGTTTTCGAGCGGCCGCTGCATCACACGTTGTGGTCCAAATTTTTGTTTCCGATTGTGAAATGGTGGGAGTCAGAGGCACTCTCTGTCAATATCGGGTTTGCGTGTTCACACACTGGACACCAAACAACCATGAACTATCCGCTGGCTTG
>NW_908348.1:0-1030 GCF_000209065.1 Trypanosoma cruzi | reverse complement strand
CACCCACAAAACTATTTGGAAGGAGCCTGTCGCTGGTGGCGGATATCGTGCACACCTGCGCGTGTTCACGGCAAATAGCTTTTCCCTCGTCGTAGGGCGGAGCAACTCACGTAATCGTCGCCTCGGCCGTGCATGGGGCACAGCGGGCGTTACCCTCTTCAGTCACTCTCAGACGCACCCGCATGCCAAGGCACCGCGATGCCGCATGCATGACAACACCGAGATGTATGTTTCTTCCGGGTCCCTCGCATCCGTCGTGTTGGTGGGAAGCGTGTCCAGACACCACGAAGCGGGCTTGTCCCCAGGCACCGCAGACAAATATTCTCCCCTCCAAATAACAGCGGCAGCATTTCTCACATCCAGTGCGGGACCAATGACGGGGCAACGGTCCATCAGGCGTTTTGCTGACCCTTCATGGATACTCCCCAAACACCAACCGCGGGAATACCGATCCAACGTGCAGCGTCTGGCAGGAACTCCCGCTTTTCAGAACATCTGGGATATTCACTCATGTTCGGTGCGGAGCACTTCCTCTGCAGCAGCGCACAGCACGAATTCCTTCACCAGCGCATCGGCTCCGCCATCTCCCACCTCACCCTCATGCAGCCCAGGTCAGCCGGTGCGGCCAGCGTCAGCTCCGTGCAGTAGACGGCACTCCCCATCGGTGCCATCCACTCATCCTTCGCGTGGCGCTTCGACCAGTGCGCCTCCAACGTCCTCCCGTCACCATCGCCATCCTGCAGCTCCATGCCATCAATGTCGTCGCAGTCGCGGGGCTCCTCGCAGCCATCACGGCAGTCGTCGAGTGCACCGCCACCGACAGCGCTCTGCCACGCACAGCACCATGTCAGCATTAGCTACACCAGTGGAACAATGCCCAGCACTCACCGTGAACCGACTGCAAACGCTGCCCGTGGCAAATGGGGGCACAATCAAAGGACCCTCCAGTGGCTGCACGAGCAGACAATCCGCATGCGGGTTGAAATCAGCAGGAACAACTTCATCAAAGAGAATGATCCCGTGCGCAGAG
>NW_908347.1:0-1030 GCF_000209065.1 Trypanosoma cruzi | reverse complement strand
GGTCTAAATTTTTGTTTCGAATTATGAATGGCGGGAGTCAGAGGCACTCTCTTTCAATGTATGTTTGCGTGTTCACACACTGGACACCAAACAACCCTGAACTATCCGCTGCTTGGAGGAATTTCGCGAGCTCTTGCCCACAATGGTGCTGCAGTCGGCGGATCGTTTTCGAGCGGCTGCTGCACCACACGTTGTGGTCTATGTTTTGTTTCGAATTATGAATGGCGGGAGTCAGAGGCACTCTCTTTCAATGTATGTTTGCGTGTGCACACACTGGACACCAAACAACCCTGAACTATCCGCTGCTGGAGGATTTCGCGAGCTCCTGCCCACAATGGTGCTGCACTCGGCGGATCGTTTTCGAGCGGCTGCTGCACCACACGCTGTGGTCTATGTTTTTGTTTCGAATTATGAATGGCGGGAGTCAGAGGCACTCTCTTTCAATGTATGTTTGCGTGTTCACACACTGGACACCAAACAACCCTGAACTATCCGCTGCTTGGAGGAATTTCGCGAGCTCCTGCCCACAAGGGTGCTGCACTCGGCGGATCGTTTTCGAGCGGCTGCTGCACCACACGCTGTGGTCTAAATTTTTGTTTTGAATTATGAATGGCGGGAGTCAGAGACACTCTCTTTCAATGTATGTTTGCGTGTGCACACACTGGACACCAAACAACCCTGAACTATCCGCTGCTTGGAGGAATTTCGCGAGCTCCTGCCCACAAGGGTGCTGCACTCGGCGGATCGTTTTCGAGCGGCTGCTGCACCACACGTTGTGGTCTATGTTTTTGTTTCGAATTATGAATGGCGGGAGTCAGAGGCACTCTCTTTCAATGTATGTTTGCGTGTTCACACACTGGACACCAAACAACCCTGAATTATCCGCTGCTTGGAGGAATTTCGCGAGCTCCTGCCCACAAGGGTGCTGCACTCGGCGGATCGTTTTCGAGCGGCTGCTGCACCACACGTTGTGGTCTATGTTTTTGTTTCGAATTATGAATGGCGGGAGTCAGAGGCACTCTCTTTCAAT
>NW_908346.1:0-1030 GCF_000209065.1 Trypanosoma cruzi | reverse complement strand
CACCACACGCTGTGGTCTAAATTTTTGTTTCGAATTATGAATGGTGGTGGTCAGAGGCACTCTCTTTCAATGTCTGTTTGCGTGTTCACACACTGGACGCCAAACAACCCTGAACTATCCGCTGCTTGGAGGAATGTCGCGAGATCTTGCCCACAAGGGTGCTGCAGTCGGATAATCGTTTTCGAGCGGCTGCTGCACCACACGCTGTGGTCTAAATTTTTGTTTCGAATTATGAATGGTGGTGGTCAGAGGCACTCTCTTTCAATGTCTGTTTGCGTGTTCACACACTGGACGCCAAACAACCCTGAACTATCCGCTGCTTGGAGGAATGTCGCGAGATCTTGCCCACAAGGGTGCTGCAGTCGGATAATCGTTTTCGAGCGGCTGCTGCACCACACGCTGTGGTCTATGTTTTTGTTTGGAATTATGAATGGCGGGAGTCAGAGACACTCTCTTTCAATGTATGTTTGCGTGTGCACACACTGGACACCAAACAACCCGGAACTATCCGCTTCTTGGAGGAATTTCGCGAGCTCCTGCCCACAGGGGTGCTGCACTCGGCGGATCGTTTTCGAGCGGCTGCTGCACCACACGCTGTGGTCTATGTTTTTGTTTTGAATTATGAATGGCGGGAGTCAGAGGCACTCTCTTTCAATGTATGTTTGCGTGTTCACACACTGGACACCAAACAACCCGGAACTATCCGCTGCTTGGAGGAATTTCGCGAGCTCCTGCCCACAAGGGTGCTGCACTCGGCGGATCGTTTTCGAGCGGCTGCTGCACCACACGCTGTGGTCTATGTTTTTGTTTTGAATTATGAATGGCGGGAGTCAGAGACACTCTCTTTCAATGTATGTTTGCGTGTTCACACACTGGACACCAAACAACCCTGAACTATCCGCTGCTTGGAGGAATTTCGCGAGCTCCTGCCCACAAGGGTGCTGCACTCGGCGAATCGTTTTCGAGCGGCTGCTGCACCACACGCTGTGGTCTAAATTTTTGTTTCGGAATATGAATGGCGGGAGTCAGA
>NW_908345.1:0-1030 GCF_000209065.1 Trypanosoma cruzi | reverse complement strand
AAAAAAAAAAAAACGGCACTGGTTGACATGCAAGCAGGAGACGAGTGGTGAAGTGCGGCATCACCGGTTTCAATGACGCAATTTTTCCTCAAATGACGTCTACATGGCACCTCCTGCTTGTTGCCAGGGGGCATGATGACACAGGAGTCCCAGCAGCGTAATTGACTACAAGCCTTGAAGACAAACAGGACGTGTTGGCACATAAAAATATTTCAAACCATTTTCTTCTATACGCAGGGGGGTGAGAAATGAAGAATAAATGTCTCCACTGTTGTCCCAAATTGAGGGAAGGCCTCTTTTTGGTTATTTATTTATTTATCGATTTACTTTCATCTCCTCTTATTGGGGATGCTCTATCCACGTCTACGGTGTGAGCTGCACCTCTCTCTACATTTGTGCTCTACTTCTTTAATAATTCCCACACCACACTTCATAAGTTAACACATATATATGTGTATTCCTTTTATCCTTAAATTTTTATTTTTGTTTTTTTTTCTTGCATCTTTATTGATTACTCACAATATATAAACCAGCGTATTCCACTAGAGAACACAAAATGAGCACGAACCTCAGGACTTATGCCTCCGACGATCCACTGAACGACGGTGTGGAGCTTGTCGAGGACCTTCAGGGCCAAGCAGGGCTTCCCACGGGTGACCGAATGGATGTCGCCAAGATCCGCATTGAGAAACTGAACCAGGAGCGTCAGGAGCGCGTTGCCCGGCGGCGAGACCCACAGAGCTGCCTCAAGCGGGGGCTGCATCGCATCATACCCTACGGCGGCATCATCTCCTCCGGATGCAACCTCGCCAGCTCATCGCTGGGCGCCGGAATACTTGCGCTGCCGTATGCCTTCAACACGTCCGGGCTGGCGATGGCGCTGGTGTACCTTGTGGTGGTGGGTCTGCTGACCATCTACTCCTTCACCCTTCTGGGCATCGCCGGGAAGCGGACGGGGCTGCGGAACTACGAGCAGGTCACGAGGGCTCTTCTTGGGAAGGGTGCGGACTACTTAATGGCCTTTAACATG
>NW_908344.1:0-1030 GCF_000209065.1 Trypanosoma cruzi | reverse complement strand
CTGCGGGACTGCTGTGCCGGCAAAAAGCCTTGTGTTTGTGCATTTTTCGTGTCCCGGGACTGACGGTAAGTTGAGTTGGCATCTTCGAGGCGAGGAGGAATGGAAAAAGTGCCCTAAGAAGCCTGAAGAAGTCGATCAAGACAGTGATGAGCGTGCACGGCTGTGCGTTGCCGGTGGGGACTTCTACGAACATTGGAAAAGGACAATGAAAGGGACAATGAAAGATTTTTGCCCTCCTCCCAGTGACCAGGTAGAATTTTTGTTCGAGATAAAATTTGCGACGTACGGGGGTTTAAGGAACAGCAGCTCGGCGATGGCAACAAACAATGATCGGGAGGCCACTGATGGCGCGCAACAGCTTCAGTCGCAACCGCAGACTGGAACAGCGGCCCCGGCAGCTATGGCGGCTGCATCGACAAAGGCGGTTGTTGGCCAGGCACAGAGCGGCGTCGGCAGTCCGTCGAGGGAGGCAGCTGAGGCACCGCAGAAGAAGTCGCCTGACCACACAGCCGAGGACGGCTCTGCCCCAAGTTCGAGCGAAAACATCACCGTCAAGGAGGAGTCGCCTAAGCAAACAGCCGAGGACGGATCTGCCCAAAGGCCGAGCGAAAACATCACCGCCAGCCCGCTGGCATCTACAGACGCGAAAGAGCACGTGGCATCGGCACCCGAAGCTTCCGGTCGGCCGTCCTCTTCTCCATCCGGCGACGGCGCAGCCAATGAAACTTCCCACAACAGTAATGAGGGTGACAGCGAATCCGACGCCAGTGGCGAAGGCAACAGCACCGTTGCCGGCACGAATCCGCTCCGACCGACCAGAGACGAAAGTGCAAACGAAAGTACAGAAGATATCGCTGCTTTGTTGCAGAATTTTGTCGTTCTGGACGGCAGCGACGTCACCACTGTGTGGGTGCGCACGCCCCTGCTGCTGCTCGTCATCGCCCTTGTCTGTGCTGCTGTGCGGTGATTGGGACTAGTCGTGCGTGTCCTTGCGGGGACGGCTAGTACAGTATGTGTGTTTTCCTTTTTT
>NW_908343.1:0-1030 GCF_000209065.1 Trypanosoma cruzi | reverse complement strand
TTGCCCACAAGGGTGCTGCACTCGGCGGATCGTTTTCGAGCGGCTGCTGCACCACACGTTGTGCTCTAAATTTTTGTTTTGAATTATGAATGGCGGGAGTCAGAGGCACTCTCTTTCAATGTATGTTTGCGTGTGCACACACTGGACACCAAACAACCCTGAACTATCCGCTGCTTGGAGGAATTTTGCGAGCTCTTGCCCACAATGGTGCTGCACTCGGCGGATCGTTTTCGAGCGGCTGCTGCACCACACGCTGTGCTCTAAATTTTTGTTTTGAATTATGAATGGCGGGAGTCAGAGGCACTCTCTTTCAATGTATGTTTGCGTGTTCACACACTGGACACCAAACAACCCTGAACTATCCGCTGCTTGGAGGAATTTTGCGAGCTCTTGCCCACAATGGTGCTGCACTCGGCGGATCGTTTTCGAGCGGCTGCTGCACCACACGCTGTGCTCTAAATTTTTGTTTTGAATTATGAATGGCGGGAGTCAGAGGCACTCTCTTTCAATGTATGTTTGCGTGTTCACACACTGGACACCAAACAACCCGGAACTATCCGCTGCTTGGAGGAATTTCGCGAGCTCCTGCCCACAATGGTGCTGCAGTCGGCGGATCGTTTTCGAGCGGCTGCTGCACCACACGTTGTGGTCTATGTTTTTGTTTTGAATTATGAATGGCGGGAGTCAGAGGCACTCTCTTTCAATGTATGTTTGCGTGTTCACACACTGGACACCAAACAACCCTGAACTATCCGCTGCTTGGAGGAATTTCGCGAGCTCTTGCCCACAATGGTGCTGCACTCGGCGGATCGTTTTCGAGCGGCTGCTGCACCACACGCTGTGCTCTAAATTTTTGTTTTGAATTATGAATGGCGGGAGTCAGAGGCACTCTCTTTCAATGTATGTTTGCGTGTGCACACACTGGACACCAAACAACCCTGAACTATCCGCTGCTTGGAGGAATTTCGCGAGCTCTTGCCCCACATGGTGCTGCACTCCGCGGATCGTTTTCGAGCGGCTGCTGCACCAC
>NW_908342.1:0-1030 GCF_000209065.1 Trypanosoma cruzi | reverse complement strand
CTCTCCTCGCGTGTATACTACGTTGTCTTTGGGGAGTCTTTCACCGGGCTGTTAGTGTGCCCACGTACCCCAGCCTGACGAGTTCCACGTCCACTCGACAAGGTCCCATCCGTCTTATAGTGGAGGAGTTGCTCTGCGGTGGCATTGCCTTCAACTACGCGGCGGCGAATGTCTCCGTTTTTTTTCTTGTGGCCGCATGGAACGTATTCCGTGCGTCAACGTCGGATAAAGGCCACCCCAATTCTGGTAGAGGCTGCTGTGAAGTCGTTTTCGGAGTCTAGTTCTGCTGGGCCCTCACGTTGGAGTCTGGTGTGAAGTTGAGGCGGCGCGAGTGCGCAACACGGCTTTCAATGCTCTGCTCACCGAACGGGGGCCGCACCCCCTTCCGTCCTGCGCACCAAATTTCGCAGGCAACGTGCACCGTTGGCAGATAATGTGAAAAAGAAGGAATGGTGTGTTTCCCTGTTGTAACTGTTTGTTCACTTTTGGTCCCCGCTTGTTTTTCCGACTGCTGTCGCTTTGCGTAGCAGCCACGAATAAAGAGAGAACTTAAGCTAATTTCCCCTGTCCTTGTTTCCGTGTGGCTCAATGGCGGGGCATTTTGACTGCGGACGGGAGGGATGCACGTTCGAGTCTCGTCGCGGATGTGTTCCTTTTCTCCCCTGCCATCGCTCTCCCTCCTTCCTGTGTGTTCATCCCTCTCTGCTCCCCATTTAGACCTTTTCATTTTTTGCAATTGGCGAGGAAGCTCTTTCTGTGGCAAAACCGCATTTCCAGTCGCGATAGTGTAATGCCGGTGCGAGTCTTCGTGACGTTGCCTCCCGCGGACGGACCGGCCGTGACGGAGGAAGTGCTGGCGCAGCAGGTGATGCAGGAGTTCATGGCAATGCGTCACGCCGGGTCGTCGGTGGAGCTGCTCTGCTCCGTGTCCTCCGCGCGCCTGCAGCAGACGATTGCGGAGCGCTACCCACTCGCGTACAATCGTCTTTTATTGGAGGGGCGTTGGCGCGGCAAGTGGCATTTCTTTGCG
>NW_908341.1:0-1030 GCF_000209065.1 Trypanosoma cruzi | reverse complement strand
CATAATTTCGAAACAAAAATTTAGACCACAGCGTGTGGTGCAGCAGCCGCTCGAAAACGATCTGCCGAGTGCAGCACCCATGTGGGCAAGATCTCGCGAAACTCCTCCAAGCAGCGGATAGTTCAGGGTTGTTTGGCGTTCAGTGTGTGAACACGCAAACAGACATTGAAAGAGAGTGCCTCTGACCACCACCATTCATAATTCGAAACAAAAATTTAGACCACAACGTGTGGTGCAGCAGCCGCTCGAAAACGATCTGCCGAGTGCAGCACCATTGTGGGCAAGATCTCGCGAAATTCCTCCAAGCAGCGGATAATTCAGGGTTGTTTGGTGTCCAGTGTGTGAACACGCAAACATACATTGAAAGAGAGTGCCTCTGACCACCACCATTCATAATTCGAAACAAAAATTTAGACCACAGCGTGTGGTGCAGCAGCCGCTCGAAAACGATCCGCCGACTGCAGCACCCTTGTGGGCAAGATCACGCGAAACTCCTCCAAGCAGCGGATAGTTCAGGGTTGTTTGGCGTCCAGTGTGTGAACACGCAAACAGACATTGAAAGAGAGTGCCTCTGACCACCACCATTCATAATTCGAAACAAAAATTTAGACCACAACGTGTGGTGCAGCAGCCGCTCGAAAACGATCCGCCGAGTGCAGCACCCATGTGGGCAAGATCTCGCGAAACTCCTCCAAGCAGCGGATAGTTCAGGGTTGTTTGGCGTCCAGTGTGTGAACACGCAAACAGACATTGAAAGAGAGTGCCTCTGACCACCACCATTCATAATTCGAAACAAAAATTTAGACCACAGCGTGTGGTGCAGCAGCCGCTCGAAAACGATCCGCCGACTGCAGCACCCTTGTGGGCAAGATCACGCGAAACTCCTCCAAGCAGCGGATAGTTCAGGGTTGTTTGGCGTCCAGTGTGTGAACACGCAAACAGACATTGAAAGAGAGTGCCTCTGACCACCACCATTCATAATTCGAAACAAAAATTTAGACCACAACGTGTGGTGCAGCAGCCGCTCGAA
>NW_908340.1:0-1030 GCF_000209065.1 Trypanosoma cruzi | reverse complement strand
CCGGGGCGGATGCGTAACGTGTGTGTGTGCGTGTGTTTTGCGCCCGCCGCTGCAGCACCGAGTATGGGGGCTGGTGCTTTCTCTCTTTCATATCTGCTCTCAGTAGTGGGGACGTGCTCGACGATGGTGCTGGTGTGCGGGCCATAGGATGCATTCAGGAAGGCGTTAGGGAAAACAATCGATGAAGCCCTTCTGTGACGCGCCACCTCCTGGGGGTTGTGAGTGTGCGTTGCTGGCTGACATGAGGGAGGGCGTGGGTGCCACGGCTGTGCGGCTGCGCAGCCACTCATCGGACTCTGCTCGACAGCGTCATTGATTGTTGGTTTGTTTCTATTTTTGTCTGGGTGCTTGCAGTGACTCTCTCTCCTGTTCCACGATGACTGTGTGGGAGGGAATGCCTGTCACTTCTTACACTTCTGATGTTGTGTAGAAAGAACAGCGAGAGAAGGAACGAGGAATTATGCGGAATGACTTGTTACTTTATATGTAAGTATGTATTTATCGACGTATTTCTGCGGATTATTTTATTTCCTCCTATTTTTTTTTTAATTCGCTACATACGTGTTTAATTGTTTGCTTTAGGACGGCCACACACGGGTAGCTTGAGTCGTGGATACTTTTCTTTTGTGTTCCATTTTGTGTTATACGCTTACGCGGCCACGTGCGGCAAGCATCCACTCTCCACAGCATGGCGCCCGGTACTTTGGAGTCATCCCGGATGTAACGCCGGCACCACCGCCGTGGCACGCATGGGAGGTAAGATTTAACGCGGGATAGCAAAAGATATTGTGCTGCACATGTGTCTGTTGCATTTGTTCTGTCGAGGAGGTCTTTAGTTTAGAGGAAGAGGGATGGACACTGCACGATTCTGTGGCTTGGAGGAGTTATTGCCCCCTTTTTAGATATATTTTTGTTATGATCCCTGGCCCCACTCGTGTCTGCTCCGATTGCTTCCCCTGAGTGGAGCTGCGCCATGGCCATTATTATTATTATTTTTTTGGTTGCTTGCAGGAGGAAAAACACATTGCGA
>NW_908339.1:0-1030 GCF_000209065.1 Trypanosoma cruzi | reverse complement strand
CGAAACGATCAGCCGAGTGCAGCACCCGTGTGGGCAAGAGCTCGCGAAAATCCTCCAAGCAGCGGATAGTTCAGGGTTGTTTGGTGTCCAGTGTGTGAACACGCAAACAGATATTGACAGAGAGTGCCTCTGACTCCCAGCATTCACAATCGGAAACAAAAATTTGGACCACAACGTGTGATGCAGCAGCCGCTCGAAAACGATCAGCCGAGTGCAGCACCCGTGTGGGCAAGAGCTCGCGAAAATCCTCCAAGCAGCGGATAGTTCAGGGTTGTTTGGTGTCCAGTGTGTGAACACGCAAACAGATATTGACAGAGAGTGCCTCTGACTCCCAGCATTCACAATCGGAAACAAAAATTTGGACCACAACGTGTGATGCAGCAGCCGCTCGAAAACGATCAGCCGAGTGCAGCACCCGTGTGGGCAAGAGCTCGCGAAAATCCTCCAAGCAGCGGATAGTTCAGGGTTGTTTGGTGTCCAGTGTGTGAACACGCAAACAGATATTGACAGAGAGTGCCTCTGACTCCCAGCATTCACAATCGGAAACAAAAATTTGGACCACAACGTGTGATGCAGCAGCCGCTCGAAAACGATCAGCCGAGTGCAGTACCCGTGTGGGCAAGAGCTCGCGAAATTCCCCCAAGCAGCGGATAATTCAGGGTTGTTTGGCGTCCAGTGTGTGAACACGCAAACAGATAGTAACAGAGAGTGCCTCTGACCCCCATCATTCGTAATTGGAAACAAAAATTTAGACCACGACGTGTGATGCAGCAGCCGCTCGAAAACGATCAGCCGAGTGCAGCACCCGTGTGGGCAAGAGCTCGCGAAATTCCTCCAAGCAGCGGATAATTCAGGGTTGTTTGGTGTCCAGTGTGTGAACACGCACACAGATATTGACAGAGAGTACCTCTGACCCCCACCATTCATAATTGGAAACAAAAATTTAGACCACAACGTGTGATGCAGCAGCCGCTCGAAAACGATCAGCCGAGTGCAGCACCCGTGTGGGCAAGAGCTCGCGAAATTCCCC
>NW_908338.1:0-1030 GCF_000209065.1 Trypanosoma cruzi | reverse complement strand
TCAAGAAGCCGCAGGATCTCAGGAAGAGAAGAAGGCAGCGGCGGCAGCCACAGCGGGGAAGGCAATAAAACGGCTGGCAGGCACCTTCACGTCGACGCGCACACCACATCCGAGTGGGCTGGGAGCACTGATCGAACCGCTCGGAAACACACGCATCAAATACGCAAAACAAAGTCGCGTTGAATCGACAGGAACCCCCCGCCCAAAACAAATTTAAAAAGTAGCGTTTTTCAAGGGGGATCCGCTTTTCCGATGGCGGCACGGACGCCTCGCAGGAATTTCTTGCAAATCTCCCCTCGCAGGTCCGCAAGAAAACGCAGCGGAATATAAAGAGAGCGCAACAACGCAAAAAAATAATCCTCCTAACCGACCAGGTGGCAGGCCGCCCTCGCGCAAGTGGACAAAACACAACTTCACTCCGGTCTGGTGGTGGTGGTGTTCGTCTCGCAACATTTTCTTCCTTCTCGTCGCAGTGCACATCCCCACCCCCACACACACACATCAGTTGTTCGGGCCATGTTCCTGCGGCCAAACATCGCGCTGCTGGATCCCGCGGCACAGTCCTCGGCACAGAAGTGAGGGGAGGAAGAGGGACCGCAGGAGGTGCGAGCAAATCCGAATTCGGTGGCGGTCGCTGCAGTGAGGATTGATGTCCCACGCGGTGTCCCGTTTCTGGGTCCGGCCCTCACCGTGCCATGCTCTCAGCGTGCGGTGTGCCGGCCGCTCCGAACATCCACACGTGCTTGCGTCTCACCGTCGCTCCCAGCCCCGTTCGTTGGCTGCATCAGGGATGCCGCCATCCGGAGACGGGCATAAGGACGTTGCATCCAACAAAACCTTCAGAGGCACCCGGTGGGCCAACGACAACCGTCACTGCGGGATGTGTGGCCCTTCCGCCGCTCACCTCAAATCGCACTTCTACGCCTCCTCGAGCAGCAGCAGCAGCATAAATACGCCGGTCCACTAGGGGCCGTCACCAGCCATTGCAGGAAGACCACTGTGCCTCAGTGCCAGAAACCCGAATGCATGA
>NW_908337.1:0-1030 GCF_000209065.1 Trypanosoma cruzi | reverse complement strand
AGAGAGTGTCTCTGACTCCCACCATTCATAGTTGGAAACAAAAATTTGGACCACAACGTGTGATGCAGCGGCCGCTCGAAAACGATCAGCCGAGTGCAGCACCCGTGTGGGCAAGAGCTCGCGAAATTCCTCCAAGCAGCGGATAATTCAGGGTTGTTTGGTGTCCAGTGTGTGAACACGCAAACAGATATTGACAGAGAGTGCCTCTGACTCCCACCATTCACAATCGGAAACAAAAATTTGGACCACAACCTGTGATGCAGCAGCCGCTCGAAAACGATCAGCCGAGTGCAGCACCCGTGTGGGCAAGAGCTCGCGAAATTCCTCCAAGCAGCGGATAGTTCAGGGTTGTTTGGTGTCCAGTGTGTGAACACGCAAACAGATATTGACAGAGAGTGCCTCTGACTCCCACCATTCACAATCGGAAACAAAAATTTGGACCACAACGTGTGATGCAGCAGCCGCTCGAAAACGATCAGCCGAGTGCAGCACCCGTGTGGGCAAGAGCTCGCGAAATTCCTCCAAGCAGCGGATAGTTCAGGGTTGTTTGGTGTCCAGTGTGTGAACACGCAAACAGATATTGACAGAGAGTGCCTCTGACTCCCACCATTCACAATCGGAAACAAAAATTTGGACCACAACGTGTGATGCAGCGGCCGCTCGAAAACGATCAGCCGAGTGCAGCACCCGTGTGGGCAAGAGCTCGCGAAATTCCTCCAAGCAGCGGATAGTTCAGGGTTGTTTGGTGTCCAGTGTGTGAACACGCAAACAGATATTGACAGAGAGTGCCTCTGACTCCCACCATTCACAATCGGAAACAAAAATTTGGACCACAACGTGTGATGCAGCAGCCGCTCGAAAACGATCAGCCGAGTGCAGCACCCGTGTGGGCAAGAGCTCGCGAAATTCCTCCAAGCAGCGGATAGTTCAGGGTTGTTTGGTGTCCAGTGTGTGAACACGCAAACAGATATTGACAGAGAGTGTCTCTGACTCCCACCATTCATAATTGGGAACAAAAATTTGGACCACA
>NW_908336.1:0-1030 GCF_000209065.1 Trypanosoma cruzi | reverse complement strand
TCTTCAGGGGTGGTGCGCAGTGGCGTGTGGAGGGCAAACAACGTGAGCGCATCCTCAGTATTGAGTATGCCGTTTTCCTGGTACAGTATTAGACTGTCGGGCAGCGGCACCACCGTGTCGCTTGCACACAACCGTCAGGCGGACTCGAGTAAAGCCTTTGCGAAAATTACTTCATCGAACTCGATTGTGACTTCACCCGCGCAGTTTGTGGTGGGGTGCAACATGCAGGACGAGAGGGAGGTGTCGTACGACGGCGTGTTTCCGGAGAAAGTGGTGGTGTTCGGGTGCGGCACATGCAACGACGACGCGGCGTGCTACATGCCCGGGACGGAGTCGGTGGACCGCAGCTCATGCTCGTGCAGTTGCAAGAGCGGATGGCATGGCGCGTCGTGTCTTCCCTTCGGGGTGCCCGACACGGTTGTGCCGCCCTTGCCGGAGAGAGCCGTGGACGGCGACACGAGCTGCGTGGTGAACCAGACGCTGACGAGCCTCGCGCTGAACATGTGGAAGACGCACCACTGCTACGTGGGTGTGACATTCAGCGGCGTGGGTGCTGCGCTCACGCTCTCCCTCAATCGTATGCCGCTGCATCTCCCCATCAACATCACGCTCACTGGGTGCACATTCCGTGACGGAGCCGCGCTGCAGTTTGTTGGGGGCACTGAGGTGGCCGAGTCGGCCGGCGTCCTTATCCGCGTGAGCCAGACGGTGATGCGGTCCTCCGTTGTTCTATTTAGACGTGTCCTCCCGCAGCACTGCGACATCGCCGTCACTGAAGTCGACGCGGTGCAGTTGCCGAATTCTGTGAACTACATGTTGAGCGTCGTGAAGCTGGACGACGTCGTGTTGAGTGCGTCCTCGCTGTTGGTCAGCAACGTCAAGGCGCGTGCTTTGGGTTACAGTGGGTATGGTTTGTACTCGACCGGGACGCTGACGCTGGTGGGCGGCAGCTCGCTGTACGCGCGGTACTGCAGCTTTGATAAATACACACAAATGTTGTACATGTATAGGCTCATTGCCAGTGATCGCT
>NW_908335.1:0-1030 GCF_000209065.1 Trypanosoma cruzi | reverse complement strand
AACAAAAATTAGACCACAGCGTGTGGTGCAGCAGCCACTCGAAAACGATCCGCCGACTGCAGCACCCCTGTGGGCAAGGTCTCGCGAAATACCTCCAAGCAGCGGATAGTTCAGGGTTGTTTGGTGTCCAGTGTGTGAACACGCAAACAGACATTGAAAGAGAGTGTCTCTGACCACCACCATTCATAATTCGAAACAAAAATTTAGACCACAGCGTGTGGTGCAGCAGCCACTCGAAAACGATCCGCCGACTGCAGCACCCATGTGGGCAAGATCTCGCGAAATTCCTCCAAGCAGCGGATAGTTCAGGGTTGTTTGGCGTCCAGTGTGTGAACACGCAAACAGACATTGAAAGAGAGTGTCTCTGACCACCACCATTCATAATTCGAAACAAAAATTTAGACCACAGCGTGTGGTGCAGCAGCCGCTCGAAAACGATTATCCGACTGCAGCACCCTTGTGGGCAAGATCTCGCGAAATTCCTCCAAGCAGCGGATAGTTCAGGGTTGTTTGGTGTCCAGTGTGTGAACACGCAAACAGATAGTGACAGAGTGTCTCTGACTCCCACCATTCATAATTCGAAACAAAAACATAGACCACAGCGTGTGGTGCAGCGGCCGCTCGAAAACGATCCGTCGACTGCAGCACCCCTGTGGGCAAGGTCTCGCGAAATACCTCCAAGCAGCGGATAGTTCAGGGTTGTTTGGTGTCCAGTGTGTGAACACGCAAACAGATAGTGACAGAGAGTGTCTCTGACCACCACCATTCATAATTCGAAACAAAAATTTAGACCACAGCGTGTGGTGCAGCAGCCGCTCGAAAACGATCCGCCGACTGCAGCACCCTTGTGGGCAAGATCTCGCGACATTCCTCCAAGCAGCGGATAGTTCAGGGTTGTTTGGCGTCCAGTGTGTGAACACGCAAACAGATAGTGAAAGAGTGTCTCTGACTCCCACCATTCATAATTCGAAACAAAAACATAGACCACAGCGTGTGGTGCAGCGGCCGCTCGAAAACGATCCGCCGACTG
>NW_908334.1:0-1029 GCF_000209065.1 Trypanosoma cruzi | reverse complement strand
AATTTTTGTTTCCGATGTGAATGGTGGGAGTCAGAGGCACTCTCTGTCAATATCTGTTTGCGTGTTCACACACTGAACACCAAACAACCCCTGAATTATCCGCTGCTTGGAGGAATTTCGCGAGCTCTTGCCCACACGGGTGCTGCACTCGGCTGATCGTTTCCGAGCGGCTGCTGCATCACACGTTGTGGTCCAAATTTTTGTTTCCGACTGTGAATGGTGGGAGTCAGAGACACTCTCTGTCAATATCTGTTTGCGTGTTCACACACTGGACACCAAACAACCCTGAACTATCCGCTGCTTGGAGGAATTTCGCGAGCTCTTGCCCACACGGGTGCTGCACTCGGCTGATCGTTTTCGAGCGGCTGCTGCATCACACGTTGTGGTCCAAATTTTTGTTTCCGATTGTGAATGGTGGGAGTCAGAGGCACTCTCTGTCAATATCTGTTTGCGTGTTCACACACTGGACACCAAACAACCCTGAACTATCCGCTGCTTGGAGGAATTTCGCGAGCTCTTGCCCACACGGGTGCTGCACTCGGCTGATCGTTTTCGAGCGGCTGCTGCATCACACGTTGTGGTCCAAATTTTTGTTTCCGATTGTGAATGGTGGGAGTCAGAGGCACTCTCTGTCAATATCTGTTTGCGTGTTCACACACTGGACACCAAACAACCCTGAACTATCCGCTGCTTGGAGGAATTTCGCGAGCTCTTGCCCACACGGGTGCTGCACTCGGCTGATCGTTTCCGAGCGGCTGCTGCATCACACGTTGTGGTCCAAATTTTTGTTTCCGACTGTGAATGGTGGGAGTCAGAGGCACTCTCTGTCAATATCTGTTTGCGTGTTCACACACTGGACACCAAACAACCCTGAACTATCCGCTGCTTGGAGGAATTTCGCGAGCTCTTGCCCACACGGGTGCTGCACTCGGCTGATCGTTTTCGAGCGGCTGCTGCATCACACGTTGTGGTCCAAATTTTTGTTTCCGATTGTGAATGGTGGGAGTCAGAGACACTCTCCGTCAATAT
>NW_908333.1:0-1029 GCF_000209065.1 Trypanosoma cruzi | reverse complement strand
TTTACCCTGGGGAGGAAAGAAAGAATGGTATTCCGAGGATTCGTCTCACAAACTTGTGAAGATTGTCCGGGCAAGAACAGATGAAGGTGCTGAGGTATTTCTCAACGCACCGATATGTGCTGATATCGGGTTTCGAATTGCGGACCGTTTGGCAAAGAAAATGGCTGCGAAGGATCTTTTGTTGCTAATATTGAGATCGCGTGGTGCCCTTGTTTCCCGAACTCTGGAAAAATTCGGTTTGCGCGCCTTCATGTATGGGGAGTTTGTCAGTGCACTATTAAAGGAACTAAATGAGCTGAGGCCACCAGAACGTGAAGCACAGGATTCGGTGCTGAAAATAAACCATCAAGGGTACCCCACTCGCACCGTTGGATTACCGTCGATGGAAGGCGGTGTCACGAGGATTTCGATGGAGTACAGGGTGCTGTACATACCGAAGGTTGAAAACTTTCCGCTGGTGGACGGCTTTTTCTTTGTTGATTCGCCGCGGAAGACTCTGGTCGGGCTGCGGATGACTACGGCGGGTGCGCACCACACCATAACCAGCACTGTGAGGCAGTTCACTGAGTGCCTGGCGGAATATTTTGAGGGTTGGGAGGAATTATCCCGAGAAATGTCGTGGGAGATGATTTACGTGCAGCACGAAAACAGCACAATGATAACGAAATGGCAGAGATGTGGTCCCGTCGATCCCAATAATTTGAGCGACGCTGAAAAAAAAATTGTGGCGTGCTGGGACGGAAAGGTACACCAATACCAGTTTGTGTTAACAACTGATTTTGCAAATAAAATCTGAGAAAAGTGAATACAGAAATCTTGTAGAAAATGGGATAGGCAAGAAAATTGAAAAAAATAAGTAGTATCAAAGTGCATTTCTTTCTGGTGAAATATATTAGGAAGTATTTTAACGATTTTTATATGTGTGTGCCTACAGAGGTCTGGACAGTGAATTCCTTTCTTTTCAGAGAACCGTTGTGGTCAGCAGTGCCACACTCACCACACCCTTTTTTGATTTTATTTTATTTTATC
>NW_908332.1:0-1029 GCF_000209065.1 Trypanosoma cruzi | reverse complement strand
CACCGCGCGACGACAGCGCCACGCCGCCACAAACAACACGCCAACAGCGTCGCGGAACACCGCCGCCACATGCGTGCGCGCAATGGTCAGCACGCTCCCCGTCAGATTCACGTTGTGCAGCACGAGGCACGCGGACGCGTCGCCAAGGTCGTAGTCGCCGCGGTGCGCAACACGCGCCTCTGCAATCAGCACCGAGTTCACCACAGCGACGCGCGAGCCCGGCGGAAATCGGTTCGCCACCAACACGCCGCCGCCGGAGCGCGACTCAAGCCCGCTGATCAACACATCAACGCGCTCGCCAGCAGGCGGGTCGGACAGCCACCCGACAACGTACAGGCTCGCTCCGCCCAAAAACGTGCAGTTCGCCAGCGTCACGTTGCGCACGCTCCCTGACATCGACCCCACGTCCACCACAAAGTCCGCCGCAAAGGTCACGCCAACGTAGCACACCACCGACGTCCCGAAACTGACGTTCACCTCCACGTCTACACGCACGTCCCGCACGCACAAGTCGGCGCCGTCGGTGCTCGGCGGCTCGGGAACAGCGACGGGCAGGCACGCATCGCCGTGGCCGCCCTCAGCGCACGTGCAGGCACAGCCGTCACTCGAGGCCGTCGTCGTGTACGCGGGGAAGCACGACGTCGCAAGGGCGCATGGGTCGCTGCAATTCAGAATGGTGGCATTGTACACGGAAGGGATGCTGTATTGCACTCCCTCCTCCTCGCCGTTCACACTGTTGCACGCGGCCACAATAGCTCCGTTTGTGAGATCGCGGGGCCCCGTGGGTATCCATAGCGCTGTCGGCGTGAACGTGCTGGAAATAAATTGGTTGCCGGACACAGACACCGTGGAGTCACGGAGATTCACCGTGGGGCTAAAAAGAGCAAAAGCAATCACTGGGGACACGCGGCAAAGGTTGTCGCTCAGCTGCAGCCAGGAGTTGTAGTAAATGTTGAAGGAGTAACCTGAAAAAAACACAACCGAGCTTCCCTGCATGTCATTGCCCTGAAACACAACCGCTGACAGAGA
>NW_908331.1:0-1029 GCF_000209065.1 Trypanosoma cruzi | reverse complement strand
ATTAAAATATACCGCCAGGCACTCAGTGAACTGCCCCACAGTGCCGGCGGTGGTGTGGTGCGCACCCGCCGTAGTCATCCGCAGCCCAACCAGCGTCCTTGGATTGGACTCTGAGAAAAAAAAGAAATCCACCAGCGGAACGTTTGTGGCCCACGGTGTGTGCAGCACCCCGTACTTTATTTTACGGATCGTTTTTTCATATTCACTCGGCAGCAAACCTTCATCTCCCTTGGGATGCAATTCAGGGGCCAACTTCAAGACGCAGGGCTTTGCTTGACGTCCTGTTGGCGGCTCAAACTCCGTGGGTTTCGTCGCTATTACCTTGGCAAAGGCACTCTCCGTGAACGACTTCAAAGCAAACAATCAAAAAAATATTGGCAAAATATTATCCTTCGACGCCAACATCGGCCTCAAAAGCTATTTTATTCTGCTACACTTGGGAGGCGTTCCAATTTCCGTTCCTCGAGGCAAGCAGATATCGGTGCATTGAAAAGGATCACACCGCCTGCGTATATTTCCCGAACAACTTTCACAGGCTTGTGGGACGGATCCTCAGAATACCGTGGCGACTCACCTCCCCGTGAAAAGTACTCTTTCGCAGTTCCCTCGTTGATCGAGTGCAATGCAAACCTCACCGCTCCACAGCTTTCCCTAAACGCCTCCTCATCAAAGACGTGACGTGGAATCGGTCCCAAAAGATACATGTGTTTTTCAACCTCTTTCCAGTATTTCGCTTGTTTCTCTTTAGTCTCATCACGCGTTATCCAGGCGCACATCGCCTTCACATCCACCTCGTCGAGGCAATTCACGATGACTCGCGCGGCCTGTAGCTGCTTCGCCCACTCATCATAGCTGGTTACCTTTGGGAATGACACCGCAATCATGCCCCATCCAGAAGTAGGCGCAAAACGTCTCGGTGGCGGCGTTCCCTCCTTTGCCACACCGTAGGTAATATACACATTCCCTCACATGGCTCCCTCAAACTTCTCAACTCCGAGACGCACATGTCCTCATCGCTGCATCTTGGTC
>NW_908330.1:0-1029 GCF_000209065.1 Trypanosoma cruzi | reverse complement strand
CCACCAACACAGCAAGGGAGCAACGGCAAACGATGCCACACGCACGGCAAGCACGCAGTCGCAGAGTCTCACAGCTGCCAAAAAGAAAAAGAAGACTCTCTTAGACCTTGTAGTACCCACGTATTCTCGCACAGTTTGGGTGGTCTTGTCAAACAGGAATGCTCAATTACAAACAAAGCGCGCAACCACAGGGAGCTTCTCCGCATCGTGGTGCAGCAGCTGGTAAAGGAGGTACGAACCGGCAGCCATCGACTTCCCGATCCCGGGCGTCCCAATCAACACACACGGATCAGGCGTAAAGTCGGTCTCACCGTGACTGCCGAACCATTCGGTTACATCGCCCTTGACAATCTGCCACACTCGCTCCACCTCACAGTTCACATAGCAGTCACGAATGGATTCCTCCTCCCCCACGAGTACGGCCATGCCTTGTCCGAGGTGCGCGCCATCAGCCTGGGACGTGCTGCACCGGATTGCTGCACGCCGTCATCCTTTTCGAGGGTGTCGCCAACTGCCCTGTAAGTCCATAACCTCGGTGTTCCCCTCATAAGCCTCACTTCCATTCCCGTCCACTCGCCGCCAGGAACCCCCACAACATGATGCCACCTCGCATTGTACACAGACTCTTACAATCACTGCAGCATGTATCCTTCCACCCGACTGTAAATAGCCCACATTAATCGCCGCACCTCATTCGCCCTTCTGCGAGTCGTAGCGGGTTGATCCGTGTCGCTGTGGGTCTCCGGCCTCGCTCCCCTGCGACCATCTCCCCGCCGCACAGTGGACGCAGGGCCCTCCTCATGATCGCCGTGCTCTCTCTTGCGCTTTCCACGCATTGTTTCCCCTTGTCCCCGCAGTTGGCTCGAGTTAGAGCCGAACACTCACCATCAATCAAAGGAGGAAAATGAGAAAGATGGGAACAATAGACACAGTCCCGACGGGCAGCCAAAACAATAGAGTCATCCACACAGTGTGACGGCACAGCGTGCGATGCACACCACATGCACGAGGACCATCGCAACGACGGCG
>NW_908329.1:0-1029 GCF_000209065.1 Trypanosoma cruzi | reverse complement strand
TCACGCTTTTTGTACGCGGCTGCCATTTTGGGCACGCGTTTATGCGACTACTACTTTTTTATCAAGGCAGTGCGACGACGATTATCCGCACTTAACCGGGGAATTGTGCTGGAGACATCCCCGGCGAACCTACCGCCGTCAGCGGTTGGTTTGGGCGAGAGATTGCGACACACCATCGAGAACAATCGCAAGCGAATCATCAAGCCCACCGAGAAAGCATCGGCCGCCGTCATCACGGACGCATCGCTCCATGGTTGGGGAGCCGTTATCATTCCAGACTCCGGCGACGTTAAAATTGCCGGATAAAAATGGGAGAGGAAGCCTTTTCTTATCATGCAGGCCGAGGCACGGGCGGTACGCTTGGCCTTATAGGTCTTTTCCGCCATCTTGCCATCCACCATGGACGTTTGGGTGAACAACACTTTGCTGCAAGGAGCGGCGAATAAAGGCAGCTCAAAATCACACGCCATGACGTGGGAGCCGCGACGGATATATGAGTTTTTGGACTCTCGCGGAATACAGGCAACATTTGTCTACGTACGGTCTGCGGAAAACCCCGCAGACGGCATATCACGCGGTCGTGTTTTTACACTTCAGGACTTTGCGAAGGGGTGGAACTTGCGAAGGGGAGCGGCGGGGTCTTGTGGTTGGAGGACCCCAAAGTCTGCCACTTCGTAAGTAATAATATTTCAAATCCTAACTGAGGACAAAGGACCATGCTGGTGGTCCACAGAATTCTATATATTGAATGAGAATAAAACATTGAAGCAATTAACTAAAGAACCTTTTTTCCTAAATTGTTTGGTTTCCATAGATTATTTCAGGATCCGGGTAGCTGCCCGGAAGATTATTCTTTCTCTTTTGCTTCACGATGGATTTGTTGGAGGTGCTTTGGTTTTGGTGCCTGCTTCACGGCGTTTCGCCTTGTGTGTCGGTTGCGGTACTTTCACGTGATGCCAAAGCGTTTGATGGGATGTTTATTCTTCTTTTTGCGTCCTGCAGCCAGCCTGTTGGCCATGGCGACGGCAA
>NW_908328.1:0-1029 GCF_000209065.1 Trypanosoma cruzi | reverse complement strand
CCTGCTGTTTTTTTAAAAGATAACTCTCGACCTTGATTGACTCTGGCGTGCTCCGTGGCACACGGCGGAGGAGCGGGGGAAAAAGGAGGAAAGGAAGCCGGCAGTACAAGGACACGCACACAGGCGGCAACAGCAACAACAATGGCAGAGGCAACCGTGGTGCCCTCAACAGCACAAGTGCCATCGCAATGACAGTACCAATAACAACCGTAACCAATAATAATAATAACAATAATAATAATAATAATAATAATAATAATAATAATAATAACAATAACAATAATAATAATAATAATGGAGAGGGAAAAAAAACAATAATAAAAATAGTGATGGCTGCTGGGTTTGTCGCAGACCACTACGCTCTACAAAGGAGAAAACCAACGGGTTATTCGTTCGCGAACAGACGCCGCCATGAGAACATCTTCAGGGATGCGCTCTCAGTCAACTTCCTCCACCTTCGGTCCTGACGAAGACGACGGGTTCGCGCCGCCAGGCATGCCCCCGGGCATTCCACCAGGCATACCGCCAGGCATTCCACCAGGCATACCGCCAGGCATACCGCCGCCCGCGCCCATGCCCTGGTACATCTTCGTCATGATGGGCGTGCACAGGTTCTCCAGCTCCTTCTGGCGGTGCTCGTACTCCTCCTTGCTGGCCTCCTGGTTGTTGTTCAGCCATTGCAGCGCCTCCTCCACGGCACTCGTAATCGTGTTCTTGTCGGCCTCCTCAATCTTGCCAGCGACGTTCGGCTCGTTTACGGTGTTCTTCATCGAAAATGCGTAGTTCTCAAGACCGTTCTTTGCGTCAATGCGCTCGCGCTGTTCCTTGTCCTGCGCCTCGTACTTGGCAGCCTCGGACACCATGCGCTCAATGTCCGCCTTGCTCAGGCGGCCCTTGTCGTTCGTGATGACAATCTGGTTGCGCTTACCGGTGCCCTTCTCCTCCGCGGACACGTTCAGGATGCCGTTGGCGTCGAGGTCAAAGGTCACCCTCATCTGGGGCACACCGCGCGGCGCCGGCGGGATGCCG
>NW_908327.1:0-1029 GCF_000209065.1 Trypanosoma cruzi | reverse complement strand
GGCGATGCATCATGGTAAGTTCCCACACAACAGAAAAGAATGCAACTTGCGTGCTTTATGGAAAATATCTGCGGTGTGCATGGCAAAAGAGTGCCGTGACGCCGCCTTTCATATTGCATTCGCCATTCACGTATCACTTGGGAGCACGTAGCCATCACTCCTCCGTTACGCTCCCCGTGCTGCTCGTGTCGCTTCACTGGAGAAAGTTGTCACCGCACATCCCCTCACCGTGCATTGCGGAATACAAATCAACCACACGGCATGAGTACGATGCCACCCCGTCAATAAATCCCAGGAAATTCCCCACTGCCTCGTGTGGCACGGACGGCAGTATCATTATGCCTGCGAAAGGCTTTTTTCCCAAACAAGAACGCGGCCCCACCACACGCCTGCAAAAACGTTTGGTCCGTCGCACGCAAAGGACTGGAGCGGGAGAACAGCGGGAAAGGCAACACCGGCAGCCATGAGCAGCCCGCACACGCCAACACACCGCTGCCCCGCATATCACCAAAAATAAAAATACCAAAGAAACATGTCACATCCCAACTGCAAATCGCAGGTGCGGTTGCAGCTGACACTCCAGCCTCCTGGGCGTGTGCGGCCCCTCGCTGCTCGGCGCTCCAAGTGGGATCACCAAAAGCACCAATTCGGGAACATTCGACCACCGCCACAGCAGTCACGCTCCCCATTTCTCACAAAGGCGAAGGCTTGCATTGGCGCAGCGGACGGCGGCACGCACAGTCGCAGGGTAATGGACTGCCGCGGGAATCACGCAACGGCGATGCGCCCCTCCTTTTGGGAAACCCAACAAAAAACATGTGTCGCGCAGTCCCCGTGAGCAAAACACATTGAACCGTATTCAGCTCCACTACTGTGGCCATCCGCACTCACAGCATGAGTGCGACAACGCAGGCAGGGAAGCACGGAATAACACCACGCATCCCTCCCATAAAGGTCAGGCGGCGCCCGTGCTGCCCTCAACAATAATTCCACCCCACATCGCCCTTCTGCATATCCGCAGCAAAAGGG
>NW_908326.1:0-1029 GCF_000209065.1 Trypanosoma cruzi | reverse complement strand
CGCCTTCACTGTCGTGGAACAGCAGAGACTTCCACGTCACCGGGGCAGTCCCCATGCATTTCACTGGCACCCTTCGTCAGGCATAGCATTGGACACAAATGCATCAAAAACAATGAGAGCAGGAAGCCAAGAACCACGGCCGCAATGCCCACAGCAACCCCGGCACCATTCGAGATCACGTCGCTCAAAACCACCCGGGGTTTGCACGAGTCGTCCCTCACATCGTAGACTTGACCTCCGGGACACGCCTGCGCCGGGCACATGGCACGATAGCGGGCGCACTCCGGCGAGGGGGCGGCGCCCTCCACGCTGCACCCAAACTTCTTTCTTGTCTCCTCGTCAAGGTAGCAGGCAGCCCCGGCAGCGCTCGTGCCGCTGCTGGACTCAACAAACCGGGCAAAGTCGTCGAAGGGGCAAATGACGCCGTCCGCCGTGGTGGCATCCGTCGGCACGTCGGCCGCGCTGAGACAACGGAACGGAAAGAAGGCGGCAGCCGGTGCATCATTCGCCGCAGCTGCGTACCGCAGTCGCACAAAATAGGCGTTCGTCGCGTCATCGCGCAGAAGGTCCACCAGAAACGTCTCGCCCAGTGGCGTCGCGTCGCTCGGATCGTGCCCAAGCGCCGTTTGGATGGGAACCCGGTGGGCGTACTGCATCATCATCTTCGTGTTGCGGTTGGCGTCACCCTCAGGTAGCATCTTCGCGCGCATGTTGCGAAGCAGCTCTCGCGCAAGCGGCAGTCCAAGGCTGCCGCGCGCCACATCCTGGGGTACGCTGGCGTTGTAGCCCTGCGAGACGTGGAAGTACGCGGCGGCAACAGCATCCAGCTTGGCCTTGTTCGCCATCACAGTGGGAGCGCCGTCGGTGGCTCCCACCGCAGCATACATCACCGCCAGCTTCTGCAGCCGCTGACAGCACAACACCCTCGTGGCGGGCGCCGAACAGAGTGCAGCATCCAGGCCGACCTCCGCGCCCATGGCTTCCACGACACTGGCGTCGGGGAACTGCTCGTCCACAACCGCCTCCAGT
>NW_908325.1:0-1029 GCF_000209065.1 Trypanosoma cruzi | reverse complement strand
ATTCGATTAGGGACAAACACTTTAAATTTACCATCAGCCAGTGCCACTTCATCTTCGGGTAGTTTTTTTACATGCCCATCCTCTGTGTATAACTCCTTAAATTCATCCGAAGCGTGACTGTACTCCACCACATTTGCGAGGGTCAGGGCATCACCCCATGAGTGTTCCGCATGCACACCACAGTGGCCGCCCTCCGTGACAATGACGTTGAAGCTCTTGTCGCACCAACGATTGTGGCCGTTGCCGCACAAGTACATCATGCTCTCCTCTTCAAGGGATTTTGGTTCCATTTCATCAAGGCAAAGTACAAAAATGGCTTCTTCAATCACCCGCAGCGGCTTCACATTGTAAGCATTGTTCACAAAATGCTTGTCGCGAATGTCCGCCCACTCTGCACGAGGGGCGGTAGTGAAGGCAGGAATGAGCGCCTCGACAGGGTCAGTCTCATCCTCGGAATGCAAGATAGATTCCAGCGCCATCTCAAGTTGGTACGGTGTGAGCTGATGGTTCGTCAGCGGGTGTAACACCTCAAGTTGGTAAAAGCGACCCTTGTGGATGACCACAATGTGCTTAATTCCCTCGTGCTGAACCAACACGTCCATCTCACGTCCTGGAATACGGGTGGTGTTAAAGACGTAGCGATACTGATTCATGTCAAGTGGAACAAGCCCGCTAAACTGCGGGGGAAACGTGCGCCTGTCGAGACTTTTCTTTACCTTAACAAGGTTGTACACCAATGCCGCCGCACGGGAAGCTTGAAGCGGGGTGGGCAAATATTTGGCAAACGCCACCCCAAACCAGTTGGAGTTAATGCAAAGACTTTCGCGCTGAGCAAGGTATACATACTTGATCCACCAGTCCGTCATGTAATTATCTGCAAGTAAATACTTTAGCCACAAGTATCTCTGCAACTGCGGCCCCTCATTCCGCAGAAAGTCCTCGGATAATTTTTTCAGATGCTCTCACTCAGCCGTTTTCCCCTCGTAAAATGGCACCATTGATTTCATGAAACGCTGCACCGTAATTTAA
>NW_908324.1:0-1029 GCF_000209065.1 Trypanosoma cruzi | reverse complement strand
CTTGGAGGATTTCGCGAGCTCTTGCCCACACGGGTGCTGCACTCGGCTGATCGTTTTCGAGCGGCTGCTGCATCACACGTCGTGGTCTAAATTTTTGTTTCCAATTATGAATGATGGGGGTCAGAGGCACTCTCTGTCACTATCTGTTTGCGTGTTCACACACTGGACACCAAACAACCCTGAATTATCCGCTGCTTGGAGGAATTTCGCGAGCTCTTGCCCACACGGGTGCTGCACTCGGCTGATCGTTTTCGAGCGGCTGCTGCATCACACGTTGTGGTCTAAATTTTTGTTTCCAATTATGAATGATGGGGGTCAGAGGCACTCTCTGTCAATATCTGTTTGCGTGTTCACACACTGGACACCAAACAACCCTGAATTATCCGCTGCTTGGAGGAATTTCGCGAGCTCTTGCCCACACGGGTGCTGCACTCGGCTGATCGTTTTCGAGCGGCTGCTGCATCACACGTCGTGGTCTAAATTTTTGTTTCCAATTATGAATGGTGGGAATCAGAGGCACTCTCTGTCAATATCTGTTTGCGTGTTCACACACTGGACACCAAACAACCCTGAATTATCCGCTGCTTGGGGGAATTTCGCGAGCTCTTGCCCACACGGGTGCTGCACTCGGCTGATCGTTTTCGAGCGGCTGCTGCATCACACGTCGTGGTCTAAATTTTTGTTTCCAATTATGAATGGTGGGAGTCAGAGGCACTCTCTGTCAATATCTGTTTGCGTGTTCACACACTGGACACCAAACAACCCTGAATTATCCGCTGCTTGGAGGAATTTCGCGAGCTCTTGCCCACACGGGTGCTGCACTCGGCTGATCGTTTTTGAGCGGCTGCTGCATCACACGTTGTGGTCTAAATTTTTGTTTCCAATTATGAATGGTGGGAGTCAGAGGCACTCTCTGTCAATATCTGTTTGCGTGTTCACACACTGGACACCAAACAACCCTGAATTATCCGCTGCTTGGAGGAATTTCGCGAGCTCTTGCCCACACGGGTGCTGCACTCGGCTGATCGT
>NW_908323.1:0-1029 GCF_000209065.1 Trypanosoma cruzi | reverse complement strand
TGCGGGTTTCTTCCTTGTGCCCTCCCGTCGTACCACCTGACTGGCTATGAGGAGAAACACCTTGGCATCGAGGAAAAGGAGAGACGACTGGCACGCAAATCCGTTTACCTCCGCCAGCAACCACCCACAATTCGCTTCGCGATCGGCATTGCGTTTGTTGTCCTGCTGGTTATATACCTGCCACTGCAGAGCGCACTGGTTGCGTATCTGGGGTGGGGGAGGACGCAGCGCATCATATTTGCGTCCATCTTGATTGCTATCCTTGTGGAACTTCCGTTGATGGCATTGCCCTTTTCGTGCCTTGAGAGGAGGGAGACACAACGGGAGGAGGATGACTGCGGTGGGACGGAGAGACCGAGTGCGGGTGATGAGGTGGCGAACGAGCCTGCGGCGGCTGGTGGTCCTCCGAAGAAGGTGGAGACGGACGTCGACTACATTGCGCCGCAGTACCAGACGACCTTTCTCCAGAACCTGAAAACGCTGAAGTTATGGGCTTTTCTCTGGAGTGTCTTCTCCATGGGGGGGACTATGTTTGTGATCATCTACAACGCCAGCTTTGTCTACGCCGCGCTTGCTGACGAAGAGGTGGACAACGCCATCAAAACGCTTCTCACGGTGCTGAACGGGGTGGGAAGTGCGGCGGGTCGGCTACTGATGAGCTACTTCGAGGTCTGGTCGCAGAAACGCAAGGCCGAGGACAGGGTTTCGATTATCGTTTCTGTCTATTTTGCTGATGTGTTCGTGATCCTGTCGCTGGTTTTATTCCTCGTGGTGCCCAGGGCTGCACTGCCGCTGCCGTACTTATTGGCTGCCCTTGGCAACGGTTTCAGTGCAGCCTCCCTTGTGTTGGTTTCTCGGACTGTTTTTGCAAAGGACCCCGCCAAGCACTACAATTTTATTTTCCTTGCATCAGTGTGCTCTACAGTCTTCCTGAACCGCCTTCTGTACGGCGAGTGGTACACGCATGAGGCAAGAGGGCGAGGTGTTGATGTTTGTCTGGATTGTGCTTGTGTGCAGCTCCCGTTGCTT
>NW_908322.1:0-1029 GCF_000209065.1 Trypanosoma cruzi | reverse complement strand
CCTCGTGCGAGGGTGAAGAAACGTGGAGAAGGAGTCAGCCGCACAACGCACGCAGAAGCAGCGTCATCCACGCTGCTCCGCAAGAAACTGCCGTGCGCACAGCACACAGGCAGCCGCAACGAGAAGAACGGGGCCCACCCAAGCCCACGGCACAGTCGGCCACGGCACAGTCCTCACAGATTGGCATCATGCCGCACAGCAGGCTGCAATGGATGGTGCCCCGCACACACAACGAGGCACGCCGCACACACCGTCCCCTCCCTTTGCAGAAGAGGCAGAAGGCCGAGCCGGGCACCCCGTCGCTCCCGTCCCATCGCTGAGGGGAACACAAACAATCGTCGTTGCGGACAATCGGTGCCTATAGCAGGGAAGAAAAGAAGAAGAAACGGGGGCATGTCAGCAGCACAGCCGGCAGAAGGACACTCAACCGGACACGGTAACACAAAGTGGCAGTGGTGCACAGCACAAACGGAAACAAGTCGCAGCACTTTGCTGTAGAATAAACCCTAAAGAAAAAGAAAACTCAACACCGCAACTAAATTTTAAAATAAAAAAAAAGATTCCTCAAAGTGCAAAGAATAGCTCCGGGAAACAAAAATTTGCCATTTTTCATGAGGCCTCGCAAATTCACCCCTCCCTTTTTATTCAAATGACGGCTGTCATGCCCCACAACCCCAGCAGGAAAAGCAGTAACACGCGAGGCACACACGCATGCACGGTGGTGCCACCGTTTCCTCCATGGAGTCTCAAGCCAGTAATGTTCCAGAAATTAACGTTGCAGTCACCAGAGGACGGTGCTGCATTGTGCGTTCAGCAAATCGTATCCGTTTCAAATGTGGTGCTTTTATTAGCCGGTGCAGTGTCGACTCCCTGTGGCGCCCCTCCTTATCGTTTCCAAGAGGAATTTCAGCTGCACCAGACTAAGAAGTCTTGGGGATGTCCTTCGTGGAATTCCGTTCGGCGCCACTGTGTGGAGCAGGAGTGGTATCTAAACCCACTGTTGTCTCGCGAGCAGCGTCCTCTTCTTTG
>NW_908321.1:0-1029 GCF_000209065.1 Trypanosoma cruzi | reverse complement strand
TTTTTGCGTGTTCACACACTGGGACGCCAAACAACCCTGAACTATCCGCTGCTTGGAGGAATTTCGCGAGCTCTTGCCCACAGGGGTGCTGCACTCGGCGGATCGTTTTCGAGTGGCCGCTGCACCACACGCTGTGGTCTAAATTTTTTTTTCGAATTATGAATGGTGGTGGTCAGAGACACTCTCTTTCAATGTCTGTTTGCGTGTTCACACACTGGACGCCAAACAACCCGGAACCATCCGCTGCTTGGAGGAATTTCGCGAGATCTTGCCCACAAGGGTGCTGCACTCGGCGGATCGTTTTCGAGTGGCTGCTGCACCACACGCTGTGGTCTAAATTTTTTTTTCGAATTATGAATGGTGGTGGTCAGAGACACTCTCTTTCAATGTCTGTTTGCGTGTTCACACACTGGACGCCAAACAACCCGGAACCATCCGCTGCTTGGAGGAATTTCGCGAGATCTTGCCCACAAGGGTGCTGCACTCGGCGGATCGTTTTCGAGTGGCTGCTGCACCACACGCTGTGGTCTAAATTTCTGTTTCGAATTATGAATGGTGGTGGTCAGAGACACTCTCTTTCAATGTCTGTTTGCGTGTTCACACACTGGACGCCAAACAACCCGGAACCATCCGCTGCTTGGAGGAATTTCGCGAGATCTTGCCCACAAGGGTGCTGCACTCGGCGGATCGTTTTCGAGTGGCTGCTGCACCACACGCTGTGGTCTAAATTTCTGTTTCGAATTATGAATGGTGGTGGTCAGAGACACTTTCTTTCAATGTCTGTTTGCGTGTTCACACACTGGACGCCAAACAACCCTGAACTATCCGCTGCTTGGAGGAATTTCGCGAGATCTTGCCCACAAGGGTGCTGCACTCGCCGGATCGTTTTCGAGTGGCTGCTGCACCACACGCTGTGGTCTAAATTTTTGTTTCGAATTATGAATGGTGGTGGTCAGAGACACTCTCTGTCAATGTCTGTTTGCGTGTTCACACACTGGACGCCAAACAACCCGGAACTATCCGCTGCTT
>NW_908320.1:0-1029 GCF_000209065.1 Trypanosoma cruzi | reverse complement strand
CGCGTACACCATGCTCTCCGTCCCACGCGGACACAGCCGGGAAAGTAGGATGATGTTCGGCATGAAGTGCAGCATGTAACACACCCGATAGACGACCTGGTCACCAAGCACATACACCACGTGATCGCTGACACGCGGACGGTTCCACCGCTCCACAATGATGAGGTCAAAGATGCTGGCCACAACCATCACAAGCGTGGTGACGACAAATGTGATGCGGTAGCTCTTCTTCGAGAACACGTACCTGAACAGCAGAATACCGACAATGCCACCAATGTTTCCAATGATGCTTGCGACCGTGTTGTAGAAGAAGAACGAGAAGTGCGGTCCGTCGGGCAGGCAATCAGGCTTGGCCATGTAGAAGCTGTCCAGGGCACCGGGGAGCTGAATGTACGACGCCATGCTGAGGAACGTATACAAATTCGCCTTGGCGATCACCAACGGGAGTGCAAAGAAGCCGAAGACGCAAACAGCAACGGAAACGGCAATGCAGGCGTACAGCAGGCTCCAGATGTCGCCAAGAACAGTGACAATGGCCATGACAACCGAGCCCGCTGCCACAAGGAGGCAGTAGAGAACTATCCTCCAGTTGCGTCGCGCCACCTCCTTGTTCACCTCAAAGACACCGCAGCAGCAGGTCGGCAGAGGCGGTACCTCGTCCTTCTCCTCTCCAGGCACACCCGCGCACACCTCGTCTGAGAGAACCAGCATGGAGTGGTTGCCCATCTCCGCGACCGCCGTGTCGTCGTCTTCTCGCAGCCTTTCACTGGAATCCTTCCTTTCCTCCAGCAGGTTCGCGCGCATGAATTTGGCATCCTCGGCACGATTTACACGGTTCTTGTTCTCCCCGTACCAGTTCATCACAAAGAAGAACGTCGTCACAAACTGCAGCGTGGCGGCGACGATCACGCCGATCCACTCCAGACTGGCGTCGGCGAGGGGCCCGGCAATGACGGAGGCGACAAGGGAGCCCAGGAGCACCCACCACCACACCCAGCTCACCAGCGACGAGCCGGCGAGAGGAATGCG
>NW_908319.1:0-1029 GCF_000209065.1 Trypanosoma cruzi | reverse complement strand
GGAGGCTGCCACGTCCAGTACTTCTGCATGGCGGCTGTGCTGGTTGCGGGCGCGGGCGTGGTTGCCTTCACGAACATGATGCGCTCGTCCTTCCTGACGGTGATGCACACTGCGAGCTTTGTGCTCCTTGCGGCGCTGTTCGTGGTCAGTGCGGCCAACCACCTTGCGCCGAGCGACGGCGGTGCGAGGGCGTACGCGGCTATCGTGCTGCTGCTGGCGACTGTGGTGCTTGCGGTCACTGTGTACAGCATGGTTGTGTGGTACGCGGAGGACCGCCACTGGCAGGAGCTGCGCGAGCCGCGGCGTGGCGGACTGGAGGCGCTGCTGCGCGATGGCGAGGAGAGCGACGAAGAGACGCAGAAGCTGCACGACATGACGTCATCGTCGTACGCCTCGGGCACCACCGCTGCGTCGTCGTACCGACCACCCGCACCGCCGTAGCAGCCCATGGCCGGTGACACCCGCTCAGACGCCCTGAGCCTGCTCGAGTGTGCACCCAGTGCGAGAGGCAAAATTGGTTGTGCTACGCCGGAGAAGTAATGAATTTGTGCTGCTCAAGAAGGTGGGCGCAGTTTTACCTCGAGTTGGAAAGTGTCTGCCCAAACAGTACCTCCACGTGGCGAGAGTTTACGAGGCTCCTCATGGATGCGGTATAACGTAGGTGCTTTTGGCAATGTGTTTACTTCTTTATTATTATTATTTATCGGATGCTTGGTTGATTGAGTCGTTGCTTTCGTTATTTTATTTTTATCGATTTTGTCAGGAACGGATTATCGAAATATCGCGCTAGCCCAGGGCGGCTGTGTCACGGGTGTGTGCTGCACGCCCGCCGCTGCAGTGCCCTCTCCGGATTTCGGGGTTATTATTTAGATTTTTACTCAGTAGCGAGGACGTGTTCTGCGATGGTGGCTGTTGTGCGGAGCATTGAATTTATTTGAGGAAAACTTAGGGACAAAAAACGATAACGCCCTTCTGTGGCTTTCAATAAATGAAATTTGGACGTGTGCGTTGCTGGTCGATGAGGGAGGG
>NW_908318.1:0-1029 GCF_000209065.1 Trypanosoma cruzi | reverse complement strand
AAGCCCCAATATTTGTTACCAGAACTCAAACTACCCCCGCAATTCCCTAATTTGTTTTCCCATTTATTCCTTTAATTACTCCTCAATTCTAAGGGCTTCTTGGGGCGTCTTCGGATGGTATTGACACTTGGTACTGGCGCACCTTTTCCTCCCAGAACGCCGCAATCTCACGACCCTCCTCGGTCAAATTATTGGAATTTACGACATCACATCCCTGCCAGTCATTCATCGGCGTGCTGTCTGCGTGCTGCACGTAAATCATCTCCCACGACATGTCTCGGGATAATTCCTCCCAGCCATTAAAATATGCCGCCAGGCACTCCGTGAACTGCCTCACAGTGCTGGCTGTGGTGTGATGCCCGCCCACCGTAGTGATCTGCAGCCCAACCAGCGTCATTGGATTTGACTTCACAAAGAAAAAGCCGTCCACCAGCGGAAAGTTTTCCACCTCCGTTACGTACAGCACCCCGCACTCCACATCAATCCTCTCAGAAACGTGTTCCAGTGGCGGTAAGACATGGTGCCTGGTGGAGCGCTCCTGTGAGTACACCGCCAGCGCACAGCGGTGAGACTGACGTTGTGGTGATGGCCTCAGCTCCCTCAGTCTGCGTTCTATTGCACGCACAAAAGATCTATTCAAAAATGCAAACACGGTGCACCTTCCAAAATTTTCTGATATGAGATAATCCGTCAGCCCCGATATGAGAAAATTAAAATAATGCTGCTGCATTAACTTCGCCGACTTGAATAATGTTTTATTTCCGAGGTGAGCAGACACCGGTAAATTGAAAAAAAAATTCAAAACCGGAATTTTCACCTCGTACTCGGACAACCCTCGCAAGCCAGTAGAGCACCTTCTTACGATCCCAGTATCCACCACATCCCAAACCAGTGTATTGCAAGATTACAGAAGAAGTCGCCTCATCGACGGTCTTGTGACACCGTTGAAACAGATTATTATACTTTCGCTCGTCGAAGATATAACGTGGAATAGGTCCCACTTCATCCATTTGGCCCTTCACACATGCC
>NW_908317.1:0-1029 GCF_000209065.1 Trypanosoma cruzi | reverse complement strand
GGAAGCGCATCGCAGCCCACGCACTCGCCGCGTCCACGCCGCGCCACCGCTGGAAGGACGCCGTCACACCGCAGTGCACGCACCCGAACACAGCGGCCAGCAGCGCGTTGCCCACCACCATCCACAGCGGATCAAGGGCAGCAAACACCGACAGGAAGTACGGCAGCGCAACGGTGCTCGCACGCTCGTGTGCCGAGGCGCATGGCATCCTCGCGAACACGCCGAGTGCCTGCATCTCCAGAATGGAGCCCAGCCCGCCGGTCACCAACACGGCAACAGCCGCCGCACCCGCAACAACGCCGGTGATCGCCGAGAGAGCGTTGGCAGCGGCGGGCAGCGTGTCAGACCTGATCGTGAAGGACCCAAGCAGCACACCCTTGCAGCCGCCGAACACCGCCACAGCGTCGCAGCGAATGACTAGCGTCTCGTCGGCAGCAATGAAGTAACCGCGGTGCAAGGGCACAGCCAGCTCCAGGACGGTGGACGGATTCGTCGCATTGCGCACCCACGTCGCGTTGCTCAGCATCGCTCCCCACGGACCGCCAAACCCGCGAGGCTGCGCCGTCGACACAGGCACGAAGCTCAGGTGCGTGCCGATCTGCGGGTCGCGTGCCCACCGAAACGGCGGCGGCAGCGCCACCACCAGCCATGTCGGGACGGCGCTCCCACCGCCGCGAATGTCGTTCTGCGTCAGACTTCCACCAGCCGCCGTCGTCGTCACGGCGAGCGTCGGGCACGCCACGTTGCTCCACCACAGCGTGCTGCTCACCGACGCCGTCGAGGCCCGCGTGGGCGGCAGCGCCACCGTCTCCGTCACCTGCAGGGTCTTCGTCGGCCCGTAATGCGTCGGACTGTAGTGAGCCGTGCTCACGCTCGGCGTCCATGTCGATGTCGGGCTGCGCGTCTCCGTCAGCGTCGTCGTGTGGCTCAGCGGCGGCATAGCGGGCGTGCGGTTGCACCCGTCCACGCGCGGCAGGTACACCGGCAGGCAGTCGCGCCCGTACCCGCCCGCAGCACAGCGGCAGCAAC
>NW_908316.1:0-1029 GCF_000209065.1 Trypanosoma cruzi | reverse complement strand
ATTCATAAAAGGGGGAAAAAAATAATTAAAAGCGAATAACGAGACAAAGAAAATGAAAAAATAAAAAATAAAAATAAAAACAACCCCTTTCCCCCCGCCCAAAACACACACACGCACACACAAAGTCACACACAGACAAACACACAGACAAGCACAAACATATATAGCAAAACTAATAAAAATAGTGGGAAATCCCTCACGGAGATTTGAGCAGCTTCTCCACCGCATAGTCCATGTGACGCTTTACCTCATCGTAAGAGAGGACATAGCTTCCTTCCTTTTCAGCATTATGAAAAATGGCATGATACGTCACATTAATGGTACTCGCCGTCGTGTGATAGCACATGTTTGCGTACTTGTACGATACAAATTCCATCAAATGTGTGCCGTGACGCATCCACATTGCGTTGGCAAGATTGGACCCATGAGGGCCAATAACAACGTCCGCATCGTAAAAATAGCGCACTTGCTGTCTTATATGCAGCTTGCCAGAAAAAACACCAAAATCAAAATGCGTTTTATATTCTTCCAACAGCATCTTCTTCAGTTGGCGATAATTGGACGGCATCCTCGACAGTCTTTCACGTTCAGCAAAAAGAAGACGAAGTTTACGCTTCTTGGAAGGAATGGGCGGCACCAATTGTAGTCGCTCAAAGACAATGTCACGTAACGCATACGTCAGGTGTGTAAATAACGTCCCACAACCGCCTGGAATGGGGTAAAGAACCAAATGCCCATGCACTGGGCCTGGCTTCCGCAGTATACGGTAAGACGGGATACCAAGGACATCTGTGAGCCACTGTAGCTGAAATTTTTTAATGGGGGCATAAAGTGCCAGTATTGCGTCTTCCCTTTCAAGTAATATTTTATGCACCAGCGCCAAACGCGGTAAATGCTCATGTGTAAAGTGATAATATCCTTTGCACCATTCATCGCAGAGGCCTACAACAACACCACGCCAATTAATTTCTTTTGTACGTTGGATTTCTGGCAGATACCAACGTCTCAGACAACCCCCACTTGTGTACA
>NW_908315.1:0-1029 GCF_000209065.1 Trypanosoma cruzi | reverse complement strand
CGCCCTTCACCAAGCTGGTATGTGCCATTATCAATAATTACAACGTTTGGAAAATACCTGGCTGCACGGAGGCGGGCCACTACAGCAGGATTGCCGGCGCACCAACTGTGATATGCGGACCCCATGGCGGGGCCATACACTGTGCGAATGAGTATGTTACCCCCGCGCAGCTCGACAAGTGCCGTGAGTTTGTTCTGAAGGTGGCGGAGAGCCTCAAGGCGTCCCCTGCCCGCCTGTGACAATGTTGCCACCGCCAGTGTGCTGGGGCGTTATATTTACCTGAAATTTAGTGGGGTTTTGTTGAGCTTCTTTCTTTTACTACTTGTTTCTTGGGTGGGTGGGTTTGGGCTATGTTTGGCGTTGGGCGTTGGTGTGGAGGACCGTCATGGCGTGTCTCAATTTCCACACCGGCAGCTGAATGCGGGGCACTGTTTAGGGGTACATTCTGACAGCGGGGTATGTGGTAGGGACATCGTTCTTTTTCTTTTTTTGGTTTATTTATTTGAATACACCTACCTCCACGGCACTCCTGCCACCGCTGCGCAGCACACACACACCCACACACACACGGGCACGTCCCCTGCGTCTCTCTGCATCACCCTTCTCCCCCTCGCACCCTGCACTCCCTAGTTCGTTTACAAGATCTTAAGCAACTCACCTTGGCGATGGCGGCTCGGTCCATGGACCACACACAGTGGCTGGCGAAGCTTGTGGCCTTTGACACGACGAGCCGCAACTCGAACCTTGAGCTCATCCAATACTGCAAGGACTACCTGGAGGGGCTTGGTGTCAAGTGCACCCTGATACACAACGCCGAGAGGAACAAGGCAAACCTGTGGGCGACGCTGCCGGGCGACGGCGGCGTGACGAAGGGCGGCATCATTCTCTCCGGCCACACGGACGTGGTCCCGGTGGACGGGCAGAAGTGGGACAGCGATCCGTTTACGCTGACGGAGCGGGATGGGAAACTGTACGGTCGCGGCACGTCGGACATGAAGGGCTTTGTTGCCGTGTGCATGTCTCTGCCCC
>NW_908314.1:0-1029 GCF_000209065.1 Trypanosoma cruzi | reverse complement strand
TGTCTCGGCGGCATGGAGCTGGCGGAGTTTGCGCGGGACCACGACGTCAGGGCGGAAGGCTGCATCATTGGGAGCCGACCGGCATGACTGTTGTGATTGCTCACAAGGGCACCTCCCACTTTTGGGTGCGTGTGCGGGGCAAGGCGGCGCATTCGTCGCTTGCGCTGACGGGTGAAAGCTGCAACGCCATCGACTACGCCACAAAACTCATTACGAAGCTGCGCGAGATTGCGGAGGAGTACCGCCGGAACGGCACCCGGCATGACTTCCAGGTGCCGTTCTCAACGCTGTCGACGAACCTCATCAGTGGCGGCAACGCCTCGAACACCGTGCCCGCGGAGTGCGAGTTCCTCTTCGAGTTTCGAGCGCTTCCCAACGAGACTGTCTCCAAGATGATGCAGCAGGTGCGGTCGTACGTGGAGACGCAGCTTCTCCCGGCCATGAAGGCGGAGTTTGAGGACGCTGAAATTGTTATCACGCCGCGGGATGAAACGCCGTCGTTTGAGGGCAGTGAGGAGGCGCCCATCACCAAGCTGGTATGTGCCATTAACAATGATTACAAGGTTTGGAAATTGGCTGGCTGCACGGAGGCGGGCCACTACAGTGGGATTGCCGGCGCACCAACTGTGATATGCGGACCCCATGGCGGGGCCATACACTGTGCGAATGAGTATGTTACCCCCGCGCAGCTCGACAAGTGCCGTGAGTTTGTTCTGAAGGTGGCGGAGAGCCTCAAGGCGTCCCCTGCCCACCTGTGACAATGTTGCCACCGCCAGTGTGCTGGGGCGTTATATTTACCTGAACTTTAGTGGGGTTTTGTTGAGCTTCTTTCTTTTACTACTTGTTTCTTGGGTGGGTGGGTTTGGGCTATGTTTGGCGTTGGGCGTTGGTGTGGGGGACCGCCATGGCGTGTCTCAATTTCCACACCGGCAGCTGAATGCGGGGCACTGTTTAGGGGTACATTCTGACAGCGGGGTATGTGGTAGGCACATCGTTCTTTTTCTTTTCTTTTTTTGTTTTATTTCTTTG
>NW_908313.1:0-1029 GCF_000209065.1 Trypanosoma cruzi | reverse complement strand
GGCCCCCACTCTCTACTTGCCTCAGCGGCCAACGCGCGGAACGAGTCGCTAAATGGAGTTCGAACCGTCACCGTAAACTCGACCGAAGCAATGTGGTGACCATTTGTGGTGCGCAAAGGAATATGTCCCCGAACTGTGGGCCGCTGAGCTTGGCGACACTTTTCATCCAACACAAAAGCGCTTAAACTAACGGAGCCTTCCGCCAGCGTCGCGCACAGACGCTCCGCGTAAAGAGGCTCGTGTGTGTCACTTTTTGCAGACACAATTTTGTGGATCTCGTCCTGCGAGCGCACGCGGTGCAGTTGGACAAGCAGACTACGCGACTGCAGGTAGTACTGCAGCAGTGCGTCCATGGCAACACAAAACGAGACCGTCGTGTCAAGAAATCCGTTAAGCCCAGTCACAATTGGCGTCGTAACGGTCTCATGCAGCAAGAAGTCCACGGAGCAAAAAATCGGTGGAAACTTGTCACGCAGTCCCACGCCTTCCGGCGTCTCTGTGGAGAAGATCTGCCCAAGAAAAAGCTCAAACACCGTTTCCCCAGGACCAACCTCACGCAGGGACATGTTCGGTGACACATCATAGCCACGCAACGAGCGCACTTGAGCCTCAAGAAACGCCACACGATCAAGTTGGGTTTGCAAAAACTTCTGTGTGGCCTCCTCCCGTTGTTCCAACGCCTCCGCAGAGGCCTGAACTTCCTCTCGCTCTCGCCGCACCTGCCTCTCCATCTTCCGTAGACGCTCGGCTTGCATTTCGTTCGTGATGCGCAACTGCTCCAGCTCCGCCAGCAACGCACCATTCGCCTCGTGGAGCTCGCGGACCTGCTCTTCCATCGACCCATCACATAATTGCACGGTAATTTCGCCGTCGTCCCTTTCATTCTCTTCATGGGAAACGGAGGCGCCCTCGGCACGACCGGTCTTCCTGTGCCGATTGTGTCGGAAAATGGCTTTGTAATTTCCAAACGTGGGAAAGAATCTCCGTCGGTGTCAAGTTATCCGTGTCGGCGCGGTGTGTGGCCAAACA
>NW_908312.1:0-1029 GCF_000209065.1 Trypanosoma cruzi | reverse complement strand
TTGCACGACACGCACCGCTGCCGTCCTGCTGGCTTGCATGGGCGGAGCACCGTAACTGTTTCTGTTTTGTTTTCATTGCATTGAGTGGGCGACCTCTCTCTCTCTCCCTGTGTGTTTGTTTTGCTTTACGGGAGCAATGAGAGTGTGTGTGCGCTGGTAGTCCCACGCTTCGGCTTTTTGTTTTGTTTTTCTTTTTGATTTTGTGGTTGAGTGCACCCATTCCGCGGCTGCGTGTGTGTGTGTGTGATGATATGAGTAATTTGCGTGTGTGCTTATCTGCCTCTCTCTGCCGTTGCTTTCTTCAGACTCTCTTGTGGCGCACAGCTGCTCTGCAAGTATAGGCGCTGACAAACACACACACACATGCACACACATGCCGTGCTTAAAACGCTGAGAATGCACGCACGCACAGGATTGTGGCTGCCGAGGCCCTCGCGAGGGGGAAAAAACCTGCATTTTTTTTTTTGACATGTTGCTCGGTGTGTGCTGACGCGTGACGAATAACAACACGCCCCAATAAGCAGAAAAGAAGTAAAACAAAATGGCGCTGAGCGGCACACCGGTAAGCCAAAAATACGCAATCACCAATAAAAAAGCCGGCGATCACCCAGCAGGCACATCAAGCGTCCTCAAAACCAACCTGGAACAGACAAAAAAAAAGAGGCAATCATAGAAAACAAAGATCCCCGCCCCCAAACAGGAAAAACATTAAAGAAAACGCGATTCTTTTTTTTGTCCTTACTGCCGGGGTTGGCCGCCGCAAGAAATAAAAAATGGTAGGGCGGTGGCCCCGGACGCTAGATACAGCACGACGTGTCGAATTATCCAAGTTGCAGCGGCTGCCCCGGACGTTAGATATATGACGACTTACAGTAGTAACCACGCTGCGGCTGCGCATCCTAAACACGTCTTTTTCGTTTTCCAGGGGACAACGCAAATGTGCTCGATTGTTCGAAGATCGACATTAATACTTTACGTGAAAAGGAGTCGCGCGACCGCATTTTTTTAGCTCAGTGGCAAACACGCTCA
>NW_908311.1:0-1029 GCF_000209065.1 Trypanosoma cruzi | reverse complement strand
ACAACGTGTGATGCAGCGACCGCTCGAAAACGATCAGCCAAGTGCAGCACCCGTGTGGGCAAGAGCTCGCGAAATTCCTCCAAGCATCGGATAGTTCAGGGTTGTTTGGTGTCCAGTGTGTGAACACGCAAACAGATATTGACAGAGAGTGTCTCTGACTCCCACCATTCATAATTGGAAACAAATATTTGGACCACAACGTGTGATGCAGCAGCCGCTCGAAAACAATCAGCCAAGTGCAGCACCCGTGTGGGCAAGAGCTCGCGAAATTCCTCCAAGCAGCGGATAGTTCAGGGTTGTTTGGTGTCCAGTGTGTGAACACGCAAACAGATATTGACAGAGAGTGTCTCTGACTCCCACCATTCATAATTGGAAACAAATATTTGGACCACAACGTGTGATGCAGCAGCCGCTCGAAAACGATCAGCCAAGTGCAGCACCCGTGTGGGCAAGAGCTCGCGAAATTCCTCCAAGCAGCGGATAGTTCAGGGTTGTTTGGTGTCCAGTGTGTGAACACGCAAACAGATATTGACAGAGAGTGTCTCTGACTCCCACCATTCATAATTGGAAACAAATATTTGGACCACAACGTGTGATGCAGCGGCCGCTCGAAAACGATCAGCCAAGTGCAGCACCCGTGTGGGCAAGAGCTCGCGAAATTCCTCCAAGCAGCGGATAGTTCAGGGTTGTTTGGTGTCCAGTGTGTGAACACGCAAACAGATATTGACAGAGAGTGTCTCTGACTCCCACCATTCATAATTGGAAACAAATATTTGGACCACAACGTGTGATGCAGCAGCCGCTCGAAAACGATCAGCCGAGTGCAGCACCCTTGTGGGCAAGAGCTCGCGAAATTCATCCAAGCAGCGGATAGTTCAGGGTTGTTTGGTGTCCAGTGTGTGAACACGCAAACAGATATTGACAGAGAGTGTCTCTGACTCCACCATTCACATCGGAAACAAAAATTGGACACAACGTGTGATGCAGCAGCCGCTCGAAACGATCAGCAAGTGCAGCACCCTCGTGGGC
>NW_908310.1:0-1029 GCF_000209065.1 Trypanosoma cruzi | reverse complement strand
AGCGCAAATGCAAAGTTCCTTCAAACCCATCCGAGACAATGTACACCAGATCACCCGTTTGCACACCCCACCATCTACACCCACACCTCGCGCAGGAAAGCGTGGCTGTGAGAGACCAGTCGGGCGAGGGGAGGGAATCATCCAAAATGAGCAAACGAGACGGTGATGTACAACAGCGGTTGGTGCCACTTTTCAGCGTCCCGCCTCCGGTGACGACGTCCCCCGCCAAAGGGATTGAAGGTTGGCCACGTAGATCCCTCCGAAGGCAAACACCAAAACAACGGCACCTTCACAAGTTGGGGCTCACAACCGGGAAGGGCAACGCCATCGGGAAGTCGCCACTCCGCGGCTCCAAGTAACTCATCGCCGCTAGTGTACAGCGCCATGAAGAGCGGGGCAGTGACACTGTACACACCCAGCTGAAAGGATTCCTCCCAACACGTACATGCATGGCAAGGGTTGTTCTTAGCAGGACCGCTAGGAACAACACCGGCGCGACTACGCACCTCTTGGAACCCGTTCGTAAGCGATAACACGGCACCGCTGCTGCGGATACCCTCCACCTCACGAACATTTATATACGCCACACCGATATACTGCGGTGGGCCATCATGATTCAGGGCCCCGTGCTTTGATATGTCCAAATGACCCTGCACGTCTCGATCGGGTGGCGGTAGCATGGCCTGTAGAACATGTGGATTACGTTCCCTCGTAAAGGTTCCTTCATACTTCAACGTGATGTACTCTTCCCGCACCTCACGCCGGGAGGAACTACCCACCGGCTTGTATACAGCATCTCCGCTGCCTAAAAAAAATCCAGCATACTCAAGTTCGTCATTCACAACGTCGTTACCACGTTTGGCCATAAAATCAATCTCTGCTGCGTCCCAATTGTCCAACTGCACTTCGCGACAGCAATGCGGCCTAAGTTGTCGGTGTACGCCGACACAATGAATACAAACAAAGCAACCAAATGGCCCCAGTACGGCCCATGTGGGCCATTTTTCACCACAATCGGCACATATCTGG
>NW_908309.1:0-1029 GCF_000209065.1 Trypanosoma cruzi | reverse complement strand
GGTGCTGCACTCGGCTGATCGTTTTCGAGCGGCTGCTGCATCACACGTTGTGGTCCAAATTTTTGTTTCCGATTGTGAATGGTGGGAGTCAGAGGCACTCTCCGTCAATATCTGTTTGCGTGTTCACACACTGGACACCAAACAACCCTGAACTATCCGCTGCTTGGAGGAATTTCGCGAGCTCTTGCCCACACGGGTGCTGCACTCGGCTGATCGATTTCGAGCGGCTGCTGCAGCACACGTTGTGGTCCAAATTTTTGTTTCCGATTGTGAATGGTGGGAGTCAGAGGCACTCTCTGTCAATATCTGTTTGCGTGTTCACACACTGGACACAAAACAACCCTGAACTATCCGCTGCTTGGAGGAATTTCGCGAGCTCTTGCCCACACGGGTGCTGCACTCGGCTGATCGATTTCGAGCGGCTGCTGCAGCACACGTTGTGGTCCAAATTTTTGTTTCCGATTGTGAATGGTGGGAGTCAGAGGCACTCTCTGTCAATATCTGTTTGCGTGTTCACACACTGGACACCAAGGAACCCTGAACTATCCGCTGCTTGGAGGAATTTCGCGAGCTCTTGCCCACACGGGTGCTGCACTCGGCTGATCGATTTCGAGCGGCCGCTGCATCACACGTTGTGGTCCAAATTTTTGTTTCCGATTGTGAATGGTGGGAGTCAGAGGCACTCTCTGTCAATATCTGTTTGCGTGTTCACACACTGGACACCAAACAACCCTGAACTATCCGCTGCTTGGAGGAATTTCGCGAGCTCTTGCCCACACGGGTGCTGCACTCGGCTGATCGATTTCGAGCGGCCGCTGCATCACACGTCGTGGTCCAAATTTTTGTTTCCGATTGTGAATGGTGGGAGTCAGAGGCACTCTCTGTCAATATCTGTTTGCGTGTTCACACACTGGACACCAAACAACCCTGAACTATCCGCTGCTTGGAGGAATTTCGCGAGCTCTTGCCCACACGGGTGCTGCACTCGGCTGATCGATTTCGAGCGGCTGCTGCAGCACACGTTGTGGT
>NW_908308.1:0-1029 GCF_000209065.1 Trypanosoma cruzi | reverse complement strand
GGGATGCCACCCACGTCACAAATTCTCCTCTTAGGACAGATGTGATGCAAGGTGAGAATTCGGTAGACATGCACGCTCTTGTCCTGTTACCCATCGCCGGCCAGCGCTATTCACATATTGAGTACAAGCTAGAGTCTCTAGCAGAGCATTTTAAAGCCGGAGATAGTGTTCAAAATGTTGTTTTTTCTCGATCTGTGGAAAAGATTGGAAAACGCGACACGGTGCAAGACCGGGATCTCTTCCTGACACCACAGTATTTGTACTTGTTTGCCCAAAACAAACTGACTGGTGGTGTTTATGCACGGTGTATTGAAACAAGCCAGATTACCGGTGTCATTGAGAGCACGGCAGAGGAAAATCTCTTGTCCATTATTATCCCGTTTTTTCACGATATTCTTATTCGGTTTCACAGGCAAAACTCACGTGTTGGTGGCACGGAGGCGGATGTCAAAATTCAGTTTATTGCACACTTGTATCAGATTCATTTGAATCATCAAACAGGACGACGTTTTCTTTTTCGTGAAGTAGAGAATATAAAGGCGGTCATACGGCGTAGTGTGGAGGAACCCCACCTGCCACTGATGTCATACCCAGAAGACCGCATGCGGGTGGGGACAAACAAGGAACTTTTCCCATTGCTTCGGACCCACGCTGAGTCCGTTGTGTTTTGGTCCTCCATGGTCACGCGTGTGAAGGAAGATCGTCGCTTGCAACTCCGCGCTCTTGCTATCACTGACGGAGCCATTTACCTTCTTAGTGATACACTAGTCAAAGTCACTCGTCGTATTCCGCTAGTGGACGTACAAGATGTGCAATTTGACAGAGACTCGCAGACGATTCTTCTTCATTGCACAGAGATAGACGCTCTTTTTACGGTTCAGTCTAGTACGGAGTTTATACGTATTATTGCCTTAGTACCAGAAGTGGTCATGCAGTGCTGCGGCGTTAAAATAGCCGCCACCGCGTCGAAGCACTTGTACTCAATGTTCGACTTGGGGGAAGTGGGGAAACTGAAGGACTCACTCGGTT
>NW_908307.1:0-1029 GCF_000209065.1 Trypanosoma cruzi | reverse complement strand
CACGGGCAAGCGGCCACACAGAAATGTGAGCCGCGCCGTAGTTCCTGCCGCATCCAGCACCGCCCTCAGTAGCAGAGCATGCCCTGCCATCGGCGAAGGGTCCGTACAGCATGTCTTCCACGGCGAAAGCAACATCATTGTAGAAGAGGCAAGCCAGCAGCTCAGCGCTCACATGGTACATTCGCGAAAGAGCAGTATGCACCAGGCACATGGCCGCAAAACCCATCAGTGACAGCGGCGTCCGGTATTCCTCCCTCGGCACTGCGGCAGCAAACTCCTTGGCGGTTTCCGACTCTGGATCCTCGTCGTTCCAGTGCGGCAGACTCGTCGCAAACACAACACAGTCCACACCCGCACCGGCACGAAACGCAGCAACAAGCTCAGCGTGCAGCAGCGCAAACTCCGAGAACAAGACAAACACGCGCACAACGCCGTGCGACGCCACGTGCCGCGCAATCCCACCGGCACCGCCAGCTGAAAGGCCCACCACAAACACAACGCCCTCCACCACAGGTGGTCCACCAGCGCATCGCAGACGCCAGCGACACGCCAAACGTCAACAGCGAGCGCAGCAGCCTCCCCGCTGCGGATCACTTCGTGCGCGGAGCCGCCACTCGTGTTCCCGAGGTACTCCGCAAGCAAAAAAACTGCTGCTCCAGCGTCAGCGACAGGCGGATCATGTTTCTCTGGGACCTGTTCAGCCGCGGCTCAAGAAGCAGCGGGTCAATGAAGGTTACACCCTCCATTTCCAGCATCGCATCCGTCACCACACCGCTCGCAAAGTGAACCCGCCGTGCACTCATCTCGGACAGCAGAGCGCCTATTGCCCCAGCAGCCGAAGTACTGAGAGTGCGGAACTTAACAGTAGTGCCATCATGATCATCCTGGGGCGCCTTTGCGGCGTCCGCACCAGCCAACGTGCTACCCATAGCCAGTTGCGCCTTCGTGTGAAGGCAGAAGGCGAAGAGTGTCGGGAGGAGCTGAGGGTGGCGCGGTCCCAAATGGCTCTATTGACTGATCGTCTCGGGG
>NW_908306.1:0-1029 GCF_000209065.1 Trypanosoma cruzi | reverse complement strand
CAACTGCAGCACCATTGTGGGTAATAGCTCGCGAAACTCCTCCAAGCAGCGGATAATTCAGGGTTGTTTGGTGTCCAGTGTGTGAACACGCAAACATACATTGAAAGAGAGTGTCTCTGACTCCCGCCATTCATAGTTGGAAACAAAAATTTAGACCACAACGTGTGGTGCAGCAGCCGCTCGAAAACGATCCGCCAACTGCAGCACCATTGTGGGCAAGAGCTCGCGAAATTCCTCCAAGAAGCGGATAGTTCAGGGTTGTTTGGTGTCCAGTGTGTGCACACGCAAACATACATTGAAAGAGAGTGCCTCTGACTCCCGCCATTCATAATTCAAAACAAAAATTTAGACCACAACGTGTGGTGCAGCAGCCGCTCGAAAACGATCCGCCGACTGCAGCACCCTTGTGGGCAAGAGCTCGCGAAATTCCTCCAAGAAGCGGATAATTCAGGGTTGTTTGGTGTCCAGTGTGTGAACACGCAAACATACATTGAAAGAGAGTGCCTCTGACTCCCGCCATTCATAGTTCGAAACAAAAATTTGGACCACAGCGTGTGGTGCAGCAGCCGTTCGAAAACGATCCGCCAACTGCAGCACCATTGTGGGCAGGAGCTCGCGAAACTCCTCCAAGCAGCGGATAATTCAGGGTTGTTTGGTGTCCAGTGTGTGAACACGCAAACATACATTGAAAGAGAGTGCCTCTGACTCCCGCCATTCATAATTCAAAACAAAAATTTAGACCACAGCGTGTGGCGCAGCAGCCGCTCGAAAACGATCCGCCGACTGCAGCACCATTGTTGGCAGGAGCTCGCGAAATTCCTCCAAGAAGCGGATAATTCAGGGGTTGTTTGGTGTCCAGTGTGTGAACACGCAAACATACATTGAAAGAGAGTGCCTCTGACTCCCGCCATTCATAGTTCAAAACAAAAATTTGGACCACAGCGTGTGGTGCAGCAGCCGCTCGAAAACGATCCGCCAACTGCAGGCACCATTGGTTGGCAGGAGCTCGCGAAACTCCTTCAAAGCAGC
>NW_908305.1:0-1029 GCF_000209065.1 Trypanosoma cruzi | reverse complement strand
CTCGCGAAATTCCTCCAAGCAGCGGATAGTTCAGGGTTGTTTGGTGTCCAGTGTGTGCACACGCAAACATACATTGAAAGAGAGTGTCTCTGACTCCCGCCATTCATAATTCAAAACAAAAATTTAGACCACAGCGTGTGGTGCAGCAGCCACTCGAAAACGATCCGCCGAGTGCAGCACCATTGTGGGCAGGAGCTCGCGAAATTCCTCCAAGCAGCGGATAGTTCAGGGTTGTTTGGTGTCCAGTGTGTGAACACGCAAACATACATTGAAAGAGAGTGTCTCTGACTCCCGCCATTCATAATTCAAAACAAAAATTTAGACCACAGCGTGTGGTGCAGCAGCCGCTCGAAAACGATCCGCCGAGTGCAGCACCATTGTGGGCAAGAGCTCGCGAAATTCCTCCAAGCAGCGGATAGTTCAGGGTTGTTTGGTGTCCAGTGTGTGAACACGCAAACATACATTGAAAGAGAGTGCCTCTGACTCCCGCCATTCATAATTCGAAACAAAAACATAGACCACAACGTGTGGTGCAGCAGCCGCTCGAAAACGATCCGCCGAGTGCAGCACCCTTGTGGGCAGGAGCTCGCGAAATTCCTCCAAGCAGCGGATAGTTCAGGGTTGTTTGGTGTCCAGTGTGTGCACACGCAAACATACATTGAAAGAGAGTGCCTCTGACTCCCGCCATTCATAATTCGAAACAAAAATTTAGACCACAACGTGTGGTGCAGCAGCCACTCGAAAACGATCCGCCGAGTGCAGCACCATTGTGGGCAAGAGCTCGCGAAATTCCTCCAAGCAGCGGATAGTTCCGGGTTGTTTGGTGTCCAGTGTGTGAACACGCAAACATACATTGAAAAAGAGTGCCTCTGACTCCCGCCATTCATAATTCAAAACAAAAATTTAGACCACAACGTGTGGTGCAGCAGCCGCTCGAAAAAGATCCGCCGAGTGCAGCACCCTTGTGGGCAGGAGCTCGCGAAATTCCTCCAAGCAGCGGATAGTTCAGGGTTGTTTGGTGTCCAGTGT
>NW_908304.1:0-1029 GCF_000209065.1 Trypanosoma cruzi | reverse complement strand
GTGTGCCGCTCAGCGCCATTTTGTTTTACTTCTTTTCTGCTATGGGGGGCGTGTTTTATTCGTCACGCGTCAGCACACACCGAGCAACATGTCAAAAAAAAACAAAATGCAGGCTTTTCCCCCCCTCGCGAGGGCCTCCGCAGCCACAATCCTGTGCGTGTGTGCATTCTCAGCGTTTTAAACACGGCATGTGTGTGTGCATGTGCTTGTGTGTTTGGCAGCGCCTATACTTGCGGAGCAGCTGTGCGCCACAAGAGAGTCTGAAGAAAGCAACGGCAGAGAGAGGCAGATAGCACACACGCAAATTACTCATATCATCGCACACACACACACACACACACACGCAGCCGCGGAATGGGTGCACTCAACCACAAAATCAAAAAGGAAAACAAAACAAAAAGCCGAAGCGTGGGACGACCAGCGCACACACACTCTCATTACTCCCGTAAAGCAAAACACACACACAGAGGGAGAGAGAGAGGTCGCCCACTCAATGCAATAAAAACAAAACAGAAACAGTTACGGTGCTCCGTCCATGCAGCCAGGCAGGACGGCAGCGGTGCGTGTCGTGCAAAAGAGAGCACCAACGGGCCTGCATGGGTGTGCATGCATATATACAATGGGCACATTATTGTGTGTGTCTCGTGGGGTGAGGTGAGGGCGAGAGTCCATGCAAGGGGACACACACACAGAGAGAGAAGGAAGAGTGTGTGTGCGGGCGGTGCATGGCTCTCTCACACTCACTCTCACGCGGCCACCACCGCAGCCGCAGCCGCACAAACCACGAAACAGATGGAATCAGTGCGATTGCAGAACTCGCACACCGTCCTGCAAACCAGAAGTTTAAAAAGCAATATGAAACAAGAATTCAAAAAAAAATGGAAAAAACTTAGGCTTCTGCGGGAATCGAACCCGCGTCCCCGGATGACATTGTGAGCGTGTTTGCCACTGAGCTATAAAAATGCGGTCGCGCGACCCCTTTTCACGTAAAGTATTAATTTCGATCTTCGAACAATCGAGCACATTTGC
>NW_908303.1:0-1029 GCF_000209065.1 Trypanosoma cruzi | reverse complement strand
TGCGATGCGCTTCCCGAGCCTGACGTACGTCGTGGCGCACGCGATGGACCTCGGCGTCTTCTTCGGCTCCGTGCTTGCACTGGCGATGCCCGACGCCCGCGTGCAGCACCGCGTGATTGGTGTCGTTGGTGTGCTGTACGGTGCGGCGTTCCCTGCTGGCGTGTGCTACTTCATTGCCCGCCACACGGGCGCGAGCTTCGAGAGGTACTGGCAGTTTTCGAGGAAGCCGCTGCACGAGCGCCTGCTGTACCCCGTCGGGTATTGGCATCCCGCGGCGCAGCAGCGGATGTACGGCGGCATGCTGACGAACATGAGGGGCAGCCGCGTGTACTGGTGCGTGTTCCAGCTGTCGGTGCTGTGTGTGGTGGGCCTGATTGCGGCTGTGCACCCGCCCGTGGGAGGCTGCGACGTCCAGTACTTCTGCATGGCGACCGTGCTGTTTGCGGGCGCGGGCGTGGTTGCCTTCACGAACATGATGCGCTCGGCCTTCCTGACGGTGATGCACACGGCGAGCTTTGTGCTCCTTGCGGTGCTGTGCGTGGTCAGCGCGGCCAACCATCTTGCGCCGAGCGACGGCGGTGCGAGAGCGTACGCGGCTATCGTGCTGCTGCTGACCGCTGTGCTGCTTGCGGTTACTGTGTACGGCGTCGTTGTGTGGTACGCGGAGGACCGTCACTGGCAGGAGCTGCGCGAGCCGCGGCGTGGCGGGCTGGAGGCGCTGCTGCGCGATGACGAGGAGAGCGACGAGTCGCCGAAGCTCCACGACATGACGTCGTCGTCGTACGCCACAGGCACCACCGTTGCGTCGTACCAACCACCCGCAATGCCGTTGCAGCCCATGGCCGGTGACACCCGTTCAGACGCACAGAGCCTGCCGCAAATTGCATCCAGTGCGAGTCGCAACGTTAATTGTGCCCCTCTGGACAGGTAAGGATGGTTCGCTGGATGAAAGATTTATCGCAGTTTCTCCTTTTGGGGGCGTAAAGGCTCCGCCACTCAACAGCACCGTTACGCGTCGAGAATGCACAA
>NW_908302.1:0-1029 GCF_000209065.1 Trypanosoma cruzi | reverse complement strand
CTGAATTCCACTGAGATGAGTGCAATCAAGGACAGGAAACCCGTTCCGAAGAGAGAACCGGAATCACGAGTGAGGGAAGCTCTGGAGGGAGCTGCCGCCAGAGAACATGCGACTGTGGTGGGCTTGACGTGTGCTGGGAGCGGACTGCTGCCGCTGCTTCTTCTGCTGGTACTGTGGGGCTTTGCGGCTGCGTGAGGACAGTGCGGCCTCAGTGTGGAACACTTGCGCCCTCTTCCACACCGACGCACATCCGTTAATGAATTACTCTCCGCAATGAAAGATTCTTTTTTTTTTCTTCCCCCTTTTTTTTCTTTGTTTGATGATTTAGAGCAACCATGGACGTTTTTTCTTTTCACTCTTCCCTCTTTAATTGTTTTTTCTGCACTCTTCCTGTGAGGGGTGCCGTGTGTTTCCCGCCCAACTGCTCCGCTCGCACACCACCGACACGCTCACGACGACGGCCCTGTGCGCCTCGCCTGCTGCACGCATGAGGAGGGGCCGCGACGAACGGCGCGCTGAGGGAGCCGTGACGTGTGGGCGTGCGACGAGGGCCTGTGGGGCGGAGCACACATTTCATTCCCTCTTGTTTTGTTTTTTATGCGGCCAGGGCGGGCAGACACCCGCAGCGCCACACACACAGCCACACCCTGCCGCCGTGTTTTTCTTTAAGGATTTGTTTTGTTTTGCGTGTTTATTTCATGCGGTGGCGCACCCTTCGGTGTCGGCCTCGTGAGCATTTCTCTCCCCTCCGATGATTTCTTTTTTCTTTTGCTGCGCTCACTCTCCCGATGGAGGGACGCGACTCCCGTCGTGTCTGCGTGCTTCTCTCAGTCTCCACACACACGAGTGACTGTGCTCTGCGGGCCGCACTCACGCGCCGATGAGAGGGCTGAGGGGAGCAGCAACACGCAGATGACCCCATGAAATATAGACGATGTGCGGACACATGGAAGGTCGGACGGTTGAAAGACATGTAAATATCTTTTTAATTTTCCTTGCGGGCAAAATAAAAAAACAGTTTGGTGGGGC
>NW_908301.1:0-1029 GCF_000209065.1 Trypanosoma cruzi | reverse complement strand
GCGGATCGTTTTCGGGCGGCCGCTGCACCACACGCTGTGGTCTAAATTTTTGTTTCGAATTATGAATGGTGGTGGTCAGAGGCACTCTCTGTCAATGTCTGTTTGTGTGTTCACACACTGGACGCCAAACAACCCTGAACTATCCGCTGCTTGGAGGAATTTCGCGAGATCTTGCCCACAGGGGTGCTGCACTCGCCGGATCGTTTTCGAGCGGCCGCTGCACCGCACGTTGTGGTCTAAATTTTTGTTTCGAATTATGAATGGTGGTGGTCAGAGGCACTCTCTGTCAATGTCTGTTTGTGTGTTCACACACTGGACGCCAAACAACCCTGAACTATCCGCTGCTTGGAGGAATTTCGCGAGATCTTGCCCACAAGGGTGCTGCAGTCGGCGGATCGTTTTCGGGCGGCCGCTGCACCACACGCTGTGGTCTAAATTTTTGTTTCGAATTATGAATGGTGGTGGTCAGAGACACTCTCTTTCACTATCTGTTTGCGTGTTCACACACTGGACGCCAAACAACCCTGAACTATCCGCTGCTTGGAGGAATTTCGCGAGATCTTGCCCACAGGGGTGCTGCACTCGCCGGATCGTTTTCGAGCGGCCGCTGCACCGCACGTTGTGGTCTAAATTTTTGTTTCGAATTATGAATGGTGGTGGTCAGAGGCACTCTCTTTCAATGTCTGTTTGTGTGTTCACACACTGGACGCCAAACAACCCTGAACCATCCGCTGCTTGGAGGAATGTCGCGAGATCTTGCCCACAAGGGTGCTGCAGTCGGCGGATCGTTTTCGAGTGGATGCTGCACCACACGCTGTGGTCTAAATTTTTGTTTCGAATTATGAATGGTGGTGGTCAGAGACACTCTCTTTCAATGTCTGTTTGCGTGTTCACACACTGGACGCCAAACAACCCTGAACCATCCGCTGCTTGGAGGAATGTCGCGAGATCTTGCCCACAAGGGTGCTGCAGTCGGCGGATCGTTTTCCAGCGGCTGCTGCACCGCACGTTGTGGTCTAAATTTTTGTT
>NW_908300.1:0-1029 GCF_000209065.1 Trypanosoma cruzi | reverse complement strand
GGCGTTTGTGGCTGGCACTGTTCCTTCGGATGGCTTCTTTATTTTCTTTTTTTTTTTCTCGTGTCCCTGTACCATCAGCTGCTGGATCATTTTTCGGGATGCCCCCTTCTGTGCTCTTGTCGGCTTTATTATTGGCGAAATTACCGTTTTCCGTGGGTGATGGTGGCCTTGTTTCCGTATGGACGGCAGATGGCTCATTGTGTTGATTGGCTGTGATGGGGGCAATGCCCTCAGTTTGTGAATTGTTGTTTGACTTCATGTCGCTTTGGGGTTGTTGTAGCTGTTGCACGGGCACGGTATCTTCAGGGCTCGACTGTCCATTCACTCGTGCTTGTGTTGAATTTCCCTCTGTTTTTCCAATTGTTTTCAGTGCCACTTCTGCTGGTGCTTTTGTTAGTGATGGTGATGTTTCTTGTGGTATTTTTTTCAGTTTCGCTGCATTTTCAGGTGACCCTGTTGGTAAATTATCATCTTTGTTTTCTTTGTGTTCTCCCGCTTCTTCTTGTACTGCTTGTTTTGGTTTTTTCGTTTCATCTTCATCTTCTTTAACTTTTTCCAATGTTCCCACCCCCCGTTCAGGAATGTTAGGAGGAATATTAGCGCCACTGTCATCCGTCGGCGTGTCATTGGTGAATGCATTACTCTCGGAAGGATTATTCAAATTGTGCTCTTTGCCAGGTTGAGTGACAGTACTGCCAGATGAAGATTGACCAGCGCTTTGGCGTTGGGACTCCGTTGCCTTACCGCTTGTGGGATTCCTGGTATCGCCAATTCCATTTGGACAAGCCGTTAAAAACGGCTTCTCCTGTTCAACTTGATCTGATACTTTAGGTGTCGGCAGTGTTGCTGGTGAACCAGGCGTCAAAACTTCATTATTACCTTTTGACGTAGTACCATATAATAATTGCTTGGGCTTTTTCAATGTAACTGTGCCACCCAATTCTGCTCCCTTCTTGTCCCCAAGCTTCAACCGCCCTTATTAATCCCATGTGAGTGGATAACAAACTGCAGTCCGCCCTCGGAAATACC
>NW_908299.1:0-1029 GCF_000209065.1 Trypanosoma cruzi | reverse complement strand
TGTAGCATCTTTTGCACTCTTGAGAAATTTTGTCTTGTTGACAATCGGTGCTCCTCGACTGGCGGTTAATGGTCCCTCATTCTTCTTTAGGAACTCTGAAGGCTTGACCATGGGGCCGGTAACCCGCCCAAAGATGCCTGTAGGTTTCTTTGCGGGATGAATGGAGGGCTCCGTGACCTCGCCACCCATGTTTGCCACGACGGCACTCGTTCCGTGAATGCCAAACGTAGACGCTGTCGGTGGAGCGGCCCGGTTTCCGCTGTACTTGGAATAGTGCCGTGGCGGGGGCGGGGGCACCTCCACCTCAGGCTCAATAAGGTTGAAGACACTCTCGCCAGACATCTTCCTTCTTTTTTTTTTTTTTTTTCGTGGTTTGCAGAACAAATGAAATAAAAGCAACAACAACAAAAATGCACAATAACAAGTGGGATTCCAAAGTGTGATTGTGTCGGTAATCCCTATCGCAGGAAGAGAAATATCAAGCGTGAGATAGTTTGGTGTCATTTCATTTCCGGGCCTTTTCTTCCCTCTCCACCGTTTCCTTTTTCAAATCTCATCTCTTCCTCCTTCCCTACTTCCCTCTCGTCACTCATGACTTGGGAAGCGGAGAGATCTGCGAGACATTTTTCGGCGGCTCCGGAGGAGGGGGCGGACGGGCTGTTGGTGGAAAGCGAACGCGCATTTTTTTGTTCGGCATGTACGCCTTTTTGAGCATCCACCAATGTGCCTTCATAAGATACCCCATGAGTAGGGGGACGACGGTAAAGAAGCTCAGAATTGAAATTTCAAATGAGTTGGCGTCGTGGGCAAGGGCCGAGTGCGCCCCTGGGTTTTTCTTGTCGTAAAAAACAGTGCAGCGCTCACCCAAACGAAGCACGGGGATTGCCTGAAGATATTGGGACTCGGTGATGGTGTCGTTGTAAAACCGTTCCATCCAGTTCCTGTAGGGAGTTCCAGTTGTCGCCCTCGTCGACACGTACTTTTTGCCGTCAACTTCGTATTCGTACCGCACCGCGTATCGAGGAACAC
>NW_908298.1:0-1029 GCF_000209065.1 Trypanosoma cruzi | reverse complement strand
TTCTTTTCTTTGTGAGTCAATCCATGACGCTGGTTGGGCTGCGGATGACTACGGCGTGTCGACAGCACAAGAACGCCAGCACTGTGTGGCAGTTCGCTGAGCGCCTGGCGGCGTATTTTAATGGCTGGGAGGAATTGTCCCGAGACATGTTGTGGGAGATTATTTATGTGCAGCACCAAAGACTGCATGCCGATGAATGACTGGCAGAGATGTGATGTCGTCCACCCCGAGAGTGTGAGCGACGCGGAAGGCCGTGAAATGGCGGTGTTTTGGAAGGAAAAGGTACGCCAGTACCAAGTGTCAGTGCCATGCGGGGAATTTGGAAGAGACGAAGCTCTCCGAAGTGCGGAATAGCCACCGAAATGGGAAAACAAGTTAGGGAGGGAATGAAAGGGGGCAGTTTTGATTTCTGGTAAAAAAATTGTGGCATTTATATATTTTTGGATACTTGTGTGTGTGCATACGGGGCACAGTTGGAGAATTGCCCCGGTATGAGGGAGACATTGTGGCTGGCGTCATCGCGGGATGACTGCATTTTCCATTTTGTTCTGTTGTGTTCTAGGGTCCATCACTAACGGAAGCATCTTAAAGGGATGGAGGGCGAATAGCTTCTATGGGGGAAACGGTGCGCCACGTTGTGACTGCATGGAGTGAGGTGCCGCGTCGTGGATGGATGAGGATTCGCTTCCGCGCGTGGCTCTTTGGATGATTGCCTGCTCGGTGTGCGTTGTGTGTTGGCTGCGTGGAGTGGCCGCATGCTCACGGGCCGTGTGGATCGTGAGTGCCTCCTGACGACATCCATTCATCTTTATTTTTCTTTCTGTCTGTCTGTCTTTCCTTGTTGGGTGTGAGGCGTGTTACACCGCGGTAGGGCTGGCCCGCACACACCGACGGCCCGCCGTGACGCCTGTGATGGCCGGTGCGTGGCGCTGGTGTTTTGCGGAGCGAGTGGGTGCGGTGTCTGCGAGAGGGTCAGTGCTCTCCTCGCGCCTCGCGTGTGTGTTGCTCTTTTCTGTGGGCGATGTTCTT
>NW_908297.1:0-1029 GCF_000209065.1 Trypanosoma cruzi | reverse complement strand
GCCAAAATCCTTAAAGCGATCCGCGAAATCCCGATCCATATCCAGTGCTCGTGTCCACGATAACGGACTGCCAAAGGCAAGTTGAGCCTGAGCATCCGCCTGGTGCCAATAATAACCGTATGCGCTCAGAAGGTAGGCGATGACTACGGAGATGCCCTCATTCCATATGCGCAGGGCCCAGGTGGCGACGCCGAATGCAACGAAATGCAGTACCTGATCCTCTGTACCGGAATGTGCATCCAAGGAGGAGGTGCGGGAAGGCATGTTCGTCAGGTGGGAAAGATGTGGTCTCCCCAAATTTGCCCTGAGACACTTGGGTGTTAAACCGCCGCCTCCCTCCCGTAAGAATGCGTTGGGGAGGCGTGGACACTGACACGCCCCCGGACATCAAACGATGCGGTTAATGTGGCCGCGTAGTTGTGCCGGCTTCGGACGTGCGTGGGGATTCATCTGGCGGCCCTCTCCAAGAGGTGGGCGCATCTCGCTGACACGGCGTCTCCGCGTCCCGCAAGCAGCCTGCGCTTCCAGGCCGCTGAACCGTGCCGACAAGTTAGCATGCACCTCTTCCACATTAGAGTAACGCTAAGCACTCCAATGAAGGAGGTCCACAACGGCGTTGGCGTGGTCGGTGCCCAAGCGCTTTCTCTCAGCCATGATAAGCCCCTTGTTGGACCCCCAACTCCCAAGCCGTCCCCACACGATGGGCAGGAGCATTTGGTTCCCAAAATTTGGTACTTGAGACGCCCAGAGATTCCACAAGTGCCCCGCAACGGTAATATCCCCCCAGTGCTTGGCGATAGTCCCTGAAATCAATAGTAAGCCTTCCATGGTTGCATCAACTGTTAGCACCGCATCGGACGGCCCCTGGCCATAAGAGCGGGTAGGCTGCACCTGGATGTCGCCGTGCTGGGCGCCAATTTCGCCCAACTCCGTCGCCGCGTGGGGAATCACGGTCATTTCTTTCAATCAACTTGCATGAATTCGGCGTGACTATAAAAATACACAAATAATTTCGTCCTGCCAATGTCG
>NW_908296.1:0-1029 GCF_000209065.1 Trypanosoma cruzi | reverse complement strand
GTGGCTGCTGCACCACACGCTGTGGTCTAAATTTTGTTTCGAATTATGAATGGTGGTGGTCAGAGACACTCTCTTTCAATGTCTGTTTGCGTGTTCACACACTGGACGCCAAACAACCGTGAACTATCCGCTGCTTGGAGGAATGTCGCGAGATCTTGCCCACATGGGTGCTGCAGTCGGCGGATCGTTTTCGAGTGGCTGCTGCACCACACGCTGTGGTCTAAATTTTTGTTTCGAATTATGAATGGTGGTGGTCAGAGACACTCTCTTTCAATGTCTGTTTGCGTGTTCACACACTGGACACCAAACAACCCTGAACTATCCGCTGCTTGGAGGTATTTCGCGAGATCTTGCCCACAAGGGTGCTGCAGTCGGATAATCGTTTTCGAGCGGCCGCTGCACCACACGCTGTGGTCTATGTTTTTGTTTCGAATTATGAATGGTGGTGGTCAGAGGCACTCTCTTTCAATGTCTGTTTGCGTGTTCACACACTGGACACCAAACAACCCTGAACTATCCGCTGCTTGGAGGAATGTCGCGAGATCTTGCCCACAAGGGTGCTGCAGTCGGCGGATCGTTTTCGAGCGGCTGCTGCACCACACGCTGTGGTCTATGTTTTTGTTTCGAATTATGAATGGTGGTGGTCAGAGACACTCTCTTTCAATGTCTGTTTGCGTGTTCACACACTGGACACCAAACAACCCTGAACTATCCGCTGCTTGGAGGTATTTCGCGAGATCTTGCCCACAAGGGTGCTGCAGTCGGATAATCGTTTTCGAGCGGCCGCTGCACCACACGCTGTGGTCTATGTTTTTGTTTCGAATTATGAATGGTGGTGGTCAGAGGCACTCTCTTTCAATGTCTGTTTGCGTGTTCACACACTGGACACCAAACAACCCTGAACTATCCGCTGCTTGGAGGAATGTCGCGAGATCTTGCCCACAAGGGTGCTGCAGTCGGCGGATCGTTTTCGAGTGGCTGCTGCACAACACGCTGTGGTCTAAATTTTGTTTCGAATTATGAATGGTG
>NW_908295.1:0-1028 GCF_000209065.1 Trypanosoma cruzi | reverse complement strand
CTACCCAACAGAATGAGCGAAAACGAAACGTGCGATGCGCTCCTCTCCCAGTACGAGTGCTGAGGGGGGAAGATGGCCACGCAGCACTGCGATGGCGACCACGACGGAGATAAGGATGAGCACAGCCATGGAGACTGTGGTGGCTCCAATGGACCGTACACGGTGGGGCTGCATGTGGTGGCCATCTTCGTCGTGCTTTTGTCGTCGTTTCTGGGGACGGTTATCCCACTTGCCGGGAAGCATGTGCCGTGTCTGCGGATGAACCCATTCTTGTTTGTTCTCGGCAAGTGTGCGGCGACTGGCGTGGTGCTGGCCGTGTCAACGATCCACATGATCCACCCCGCTGCTGAGTTGCTTGAGGAAGACTGCGTTCCGGACTCGTGGAAGGAGTCATACGACGCGTACGCGTTTCTTTTTGCGATGATTGCAGCCATAGTGATGCACGCGCTTGAGACGCAGTTGGTGGCGATGTTTGCGAGCGACGAGTCTCCGTCCTCTCCTTCCGGGGGGAACGGGGAAAAGGGGGACGCGAACGGGGATGAGGAGCGTGCTGACGGTGCGCCCAGCGGTGATATCTACCAGCACCATCACAGCCACGTGCTCGCTTCCGTGGAAGGCGGGAGGGCACATCGGCTTCTCTCAGCCCTGTTCATGGAATTCGGTGTGACGCTGCACAGTGTGTTCATTGGACTGACGGTTGGCATCACGAGCGACGCGGAGACGAAGGCGCTTCTTGTGGCGCTGGTATTTCATCAGATGTTCGAGGGTCTTGCGCTGGGCTCGCGGCTGGCGGACGCGTCCATGCGCATTTCACTGGAGTTGCTGCTTGCGCTGATCTTCTCCATCTCTGCCCCATTGGGCACCGCGGTCGGTGTGGGAGCTGTCGTGGGGTCGAAGATATCGCTAACTGGAGCGACGTTCATCATCATGCAGGCGATCTTTGATGCTGTGTGTGGCGGCATCCTGCTGTACCTTGCCTTTGTTCTCATGCTGAACGACTTTCCGACGGACCTGCGGAAGCACGCGGG
>NW_908294.1:0-1028 GCF_000209065.1 Trypanosoma cruzi | reverse complement strand
GGGGGGATTGCCGAGTCTCCCCAATACCGTGAGACTCTTTAAAAATGTGCCATCGCCAGAGAGCGAGATATTACTAGCTGAATTCGTTGTGCTTCTCCGGGGACGAGACAGTCACATATTTGGGTCCCTTGTGCGGTACCTTGCTCTACCCTGCCGTCTGCCGTGGTGCCTCTCCGACGACATTCTTGGCCCATCTTCGCCACCGAGAGGCAGACTTGGCTCCGAATGCCGTTTATCTGCGGACGCGACTCTGCAGTCGTACGTGCAGTATCTTCCACGCGTATTTTCGAGGGTACGCGTCATTGATCTGGACGCCAACAACGCCATCGTACCATCCGATGCGACACTCTTGCACCGTTGTTGTTGCCGTTGCGGTGTTTTTATTTCTCCCGACGGGAGTGAGATGCGTTTTGTTTCTCACTTGTACGCTGTGCTGACTCCCACTGTGGGCGCTGAGAGCGTGCAGCGGAACGATGGCAAGCTTGCGGCAACTATCTTGCTTAAAAAGTGGAGGGCCGTTTGTTGTGCAAGTGTGGGGAGATGGTTGTGGTTCTCTCCTCCTTCTAGTTTTTGTTGGCTGCTCTGTCGTTATGTATACGTGTTTCTTGTGTGGATGCCGTTTTGGAGTGCGTGCAGTGTGCGAGTTGTGCCTGCCGCGGGAGGTCGCATCATTACCGCGCACGCAACGGCGACGCTGCGACGATGTGTGTGTCTTTTTGCTGCACCTCTTTCTAGTTCCCTCTTGCCCCTCTCTTCTCCACTTGGTGTGCAGATCTGCTTGCCGACTTCAGCAACTCTACTGCTGCTGCTGCTGCTCGCACGTGTACGCGAGGAAAGATGGCGATGGTTGTATGGTGCGTGTGGGAGCAAGGATTCCGGTGGGCACTGGCGTCTATTCGGCGAGAGCAGCTGGACTGCGTGTCGTACTGGTAAGAAACCGGATGGTCAATATTTAACGGAAGAGGAGGCTTTTAATGCGATAGTCTGCGATTTTGCGGCGAGGAGCTGCTCGGATTACGGCGGCACGA
>NW_908293.1:0-1028 GCF_000209065.1 Trypanosoma cruzi | reverse complement strand
CGCGCTCGACCAGCAGATCCAACGCACGGTGATGACCGCCTTCAACTCATACACCGTCATCACCATCGCCCACCGCCTGCACACGGTGGCGGCGTACGACAAAATCATCGTCATGGACCACGGCGTCGTCGCGGAGTCGGGCTCCCCACGCGTGCTTGTGTCGGACCCGTTGTCGAGGTTCTCGGAGCTTGTGGCCGCGCTGGGGAAGCAGGAGGCCGCGAAGTTCATGGCGAGTGTGGGTGTTGCGGCGGCTTCGTGATGACCGGCTGTTGTGGGTGGCATCCAGTTGAAGAAGTCAAAATCAGAATTTTCTTTTTGTTTGTTTTTCTCTTTTGTTTCGTTTTTTGTTTTTTTTTTTGCACCATGTTCGTCTTTCTTTCTGTGTATATCTCTGCGTGTGTGCATGTATGTAGGGTGTTGATGGGTTTGTTGTATATAACTATGTGTGAAATGTGTCTGTGAAGAGAATGTGTGGTAAATGGTCAATTGTGTGCCTTGCGTCATCCGCCTTTTTTTTTTTTTTGCGGCCAGGGCACACATGGAGCTTGTCCGTTGTTTATGGGTGAGTTATTGTCTTTAGATCGTCTCGTTAGCGCGTGGATTTTTTTCCTTTTTGTGTGTGGTGGTTTCAGCAGTAGGATTTGTGTGGTGGATCGAGCCCTTGTTTGCTACTGAGTGCTGTGTGTAATGAGCGCCGCGCTGCGCTCGGACACCTTCTGTTTGTTTGCCGATCAGTCTGTCTCAACTGTGTGTGTGTGTCTTCGTCTATGTGTGTGTCTGCGTTTCTTTTCTTCTTGCTAGGCGGGTAGGCTGCAATGCGGCGACTGTGTGCATTCCGCACAGGGACGCCGACAGTGCCGCATCGACGCTTTGGCAACGCACCGAACCGTGTGCGCCCCGTGGAGACGCCATGCATGCACGCATGGCGACAGACCGAGCGTGAGGTGAGCGTCGCTGTGGCGCTTGCGGTGATGTTTGTAGTGCCCGTTTTGGTTATTCTGCTCTCGGGCTCGCGGGCGGAGCAGAAG
>NW_908292.1:0-1028 GCF_000209065.1 Trypanosoma cruzi | reverse complement strand
AGCGGCCGCTCGAAAACGATCAGCCGAGTGCAGCACCCGTGTGGGCAAGAGCTCGCGAATTCCTCCAAGCAGCGGATAGTTCAGAGTTGTTTGGTGTCCAGTGTGTGAACACGCAAACAGATATTGACAGAGAGTGCCTCTGACTCCCACCATTCACAATCGGAAACAAAAATTTGGACCACAACGTGTGATGCAGCGGCCGCTCGAAAACGATCAGCCGAGTGCAGCACCCGTGTGGGCAAGAGCTCGCGAAATTCCTCCAAGCAGCGGATAGTTCAGAGTTGTTTGGTGTCCAGTGTGTGAACACGCAAACAGATATTGACAGAGAGTGTCTCTGACTCCCACCATTCACAATCGGAAACAAAAATTTGGACCACAACGTGTGATGCAGCGGCCGCTCGAAAACGATCAGCCGAGTGCAGCACCCGTGTGGGCAAGAGCTCGCGAAATTCCTCCAAGCAGCGGATAGTTCAGAGTTGTTTGGTGTCCAGTGTGTGAACACGCAAACAGATATTGTCAGAGAGTGTCTCTGACTCCCACCATTCACAATCGGAAACAAAAATTTGGACCACAACGTGTGATGTAGCGGCCGCTCGAAAACGATCAGCCGAGTGCAGCACCCGTGTGGGCAAGAGCTCGCGAAATTCCTCCAAGCAGCGGATAGTTCAGAGTTGTTTGGTGTCCAGTGTGTGAACACGCAAACAGATATTGACAGAGAGTGTCTCTGACTCCCACCATTCACAATCGGAAACAAAAATTTGGACCACAACGTGTGATGCAGCGGCCGCTCGAAAACGATCAGCCGAGTGCAGCACCCGTGTGGGCAAGAGCTCGCGAAATTCCTCCAAGCAGCGGATAGTTCAGAGTTGTTTGGTGTCCAGTGTGTGAACACGCAAACAGATATTGTCAGAGAGTGTCTCTGACTCCCACCATTCACAATCGGAAACAAAAATTTGGACCACAACGTGTGATGTAGCGGCCGCTCGAAAACGATCAGCCGAGTGCAGCACCCGTGTGGGCAAGAGCTC
>NW_908291.1:0-1028 GCF_000209065.1 Trypanosoma cruzi | reverse complement strand
CGAGGCCGGCAACCGCGTGCGCCACACCGCCGCGACGAAGATGAACGACCGCAGCAGCCGCAGTCACGCGATCTTCATGCTGCTGCTGCGCGAGGAGAGGTCGATGCAGACGGCGACTGGGCAGACAATCACGACGGCTGGCAAGAACAGCCGGATGAACCTTGTGGATCTGGCGGGGTCGGAGCGTGTCGCGCAGTCCGAGGTTGTTGGGCAGCAGTTCAGCGAGGCGCGGCACATCAACCTTTCGCTGACGACGCTCGGGCGCGTAATTGACATGCTGGCCGACATGACAAAGAACAAGGATAGCCAGTGGTCGATGCCGCCGTACCGCGAGTCGAAACTGACGTTTCTTCTGAAGGACTCGCTCGGCGGCAACTCGAAGACGTTCATGATTGCGACGGTGAGCCCGAGCGGGATGAACTACGAGGAGACGCTGAGCACGCTGCGCTACGCGTCTCGTGCACGTGACATTGTGAATGTGACGAAGGTGAATGAGGACCCGCGTGCACGTCGCATTCGTGAGCTGGAGGAGCAGATGGAGCAGATGCGCAAGGACATTCAGGGCAAGGATCCTGCATACGTTGCCGAACTGGAGGAGAAGCTCAGGCTGCTGGAGGCGGAGACTCAGAAGCGCGCTGCCGACCTGCAGGCACTGGAGCGAGAGCGGGAGAAGAACGAGATACATGAGAAGATGCTGCGCGCGACGGAGGCTGAGCGACAGGAGCTGCTGAGCAGGGCTGGCGCTTTGGAGCGGCAGGTGGAGGAGTCGCGGCGGCAGGCGGAGTACCACGAGCGAGCGAACCAGAGGCTGAAGGAGGAGCATGCACAGCGCGAGCGGGAGTTGCTTGAGCAAATGCGGCGCCGCGAGGATGAAATGGAGCGTATTCGGAGGCGGAAGGAAGCGGAGGTGATGAGCGGGCAGGAACAGTTGCGGAAAACCATGGAGGATCTGGAGCGCGAGCGGCGCGATCGCGAGGAGGCGTTGCGTGTGTTGGGCGTGTGAAAAGGAAGAAGCTGAATGCCGCGCT
>NW_908290.1:0-1028 GCF_000209065.1 Trypanosoma cruzi | reverse complement strand
GGTGCTGCACTCGGCTGATCGTTTTCGAGCGGTCGCTGCATCACACGTTGTGGTCTAAATTTCTCTTTCCGATTGTGAATGGTGGGAGTCAGAGACACTCTCTGTCATATCTGTTTGCGTGTTCACACACTGGACACCAAACAACCCTGAACTATCCGCTGCTTGGAGGAATTTCGCGAGCTCTTGCCCACACGGGTGCTGCACTCGGCTGATCGTTTTCGAGCGGCTGCTGCATCACACGTTGTGGTCCAAATTTCTCTTTCCGATTGTGAATGGTGGGAGTCAGAGACACTCTCTGTCAATATCTGTTTGCGTGTTCGTACACTGGACACCAAACAACCCTGAATTATCCGCTGCTTGGAGGAATTTCGCGAGCTCTTGCCCACGAGGGTGCTGCACTCGGCTGATCGTTTTCGAGCGGCTGCTGCATCACACGTTGTGGTCCAAATTTTTGTTTCCGATTGTGAATGGTGGGAGTCAGAGGCACTCTCTGTCAATATCTGTTTGCGTGTTCACACACTGGACAGCAAACAACCCTGAATTATCCGCTGCTTGGAGGAATTTCGCGAGCTCTTGCCCACAAGGGTGCTGCACTCGGCTGATTGTTTTCGAGCGGTCGCTGCATCACACGTTGTGGTCCAAATTTCTCTTTCCGATTGTGAATGGTGGGAGTCAGAGACACTCTCTGTCAATATCTGTTTGCGTGTTCACACACTGGACACCAAACAACCCTGAATTATCCGCTGCTTGGAGGAATTTCGCGAGCTCTTGCCCACACGGGTGCTGCACTCGGCTGATCGTTTTCGAGCGGTCGCTGCATCACACGTTGTGGTCCAAATTTCTCTTTCCGATTGTGAATGGTGGGAGTCAGAGACACTCTCTGTCAATATCTGTTTGCGTGTTCGTACACTGGACACCAAACAACCCTGAATTATCCGCTGCTTGGAGGAATTTCGCGAGCTCTTGCCCACGAGGGTGCTGCACTCGGCTGATCGTTTTCGAGCGGCTGCTGCATCACACGTTGTGGT
>NW_908289.1:0-1028 GCF_000209065.1 Trypanosoma cruzi | reverse complement strand
TGAGGATGGCGAGGCGAGCAACTCGCCCCACGGCGATGCGGCGACGGAAAGAAATGACGAGCAACAGGGGAGTGAAGCGCATTCCGGTGGCGAGAAGGGAGTTGAGGGCGGACACGACGACGATGGACAGCCGAGCAGAAATGATTCTTTCTTCCAGGAGAGCCGTCGAAATCGGGATGTTCGTGACATGCCGCAGGGCGCTCCTGACACACCAACGGTTTTAAACGGCGAGATGTTCTTGCCTCAGCGCCCTCGGCAAAGGCTCTCGGATATTGACTAAACCCCTCTGCCCTCTTTAAGGGAAAAGAAGGCAATAGAGGAAGAGAATGTGGCGATGTTGTGGGAAGGAGGTGTGCGGGAGAATGGATGAAACCCTCCTTCAGAACATATCGACGCGCCCTGCTTTGTTTAGCTGTGGTTATGGGCAAAGGATTTGTTGGCGCGGCCCCTGTTTCTCTTTGAACTCAGCGAATGCGTAGAAGCATTCGGAAAGCAGGTGTGCTCAGATAGGCTCAGTTTTTTCGTAGCGCGTCGTGTTTGACCACGGCATTTCGTTGTGCATTAATTAATTTAGTTTTCAATGGTGCTGCGCGCTGCACGGTATTGACGGTAGTTTCCTTTGTTTATCCCGCCTACCACTACTACTACTACTCCCCGCGCAGAGTGGACTCCGGCGGTTGCAGGGGACTCTTAAAGAATGCCGTCCTGTGGGGGGTTTCGATCCACCCGGCCGCCATAAAATAGAACTCATGAATTTATTTATTTGCGTTTATCTGGGTCTTGGATGAATGCTCTTTTTGGCATGTGTGTGTGTGTGTGTGTGATCTTGGGCGCATTGAACCAAAATGGCTTCCCCAATTGTTGTGTCCTTTTCCTTTTTTCTGGGGAGAAGGGATAGGGCCTTCTTTATGCTTTTATATTCTTTCCACCTTTAGGAGCGTGTTAGGAGAGTGATCGCAGGGGAAAGCTGGTCGCCGTAATTATTATTATTATTCCCCTGATAAAATGAATGCCATTTCTTTACGCCA
>NW_908288.1:0-1028 GCF_000209065.1 Trypanosoma cruzi | reverse complement strand
GTTCCCACGCTCTTTCCGTCCGAGGGGTTCGTCCTTCGTGCTCTTGACGAAATTTCATCTTTAAATGTTATCATCAACGTCTGCTACCCGATCGCGACGGAGGGCATCTCTGGCGGCCCGTCTGGCAACCAGGACAAGGGTCAGGCAGTCGCGTTCATCTTTTTTGGCTGCATTGGTATTGTCTGCTTCGTTCTGCAGGTGTTCTTCTTGTACCCGTGGGAGGAGAGCACTCCTCAGAACCACGGAGACACCAACGAAGAGTCCGCGCTTCCAGAACGGCAGTCGCCGATTGAGGTTGCCACCCCTGGCAACCGTCAAGCCGCGTGAGTGTGTCGTGTGGCACCGTGTGAGACGTGAGACCAATATATCTTACGGCAAAATAAAACGCAAAACGAGGGTGCAGGACTGCGTTGCTGCGGACGACACTGCGAAAACCGCGCCTTCCACCGCAGGTGTCGTCCGATGGGGTTGGCGCGCAGCACCCGATAGAGTCAAGCGGCATCCTGCGTTTTTCTTGTTACGGGCAACTTTACTCCTTTCTGATTATAATTGAAAACGGCTATATGTATATATATGTTCTTTTTGGGGAAATTGTGAAAAGGGTGTTTGCGAGGGGGCTGGCTAACTCAATGAATATCTTCTGATAAAACAAATACATTTCTGGGCGATTTTTGTTTCTTTTTCTAACTTTTGTTCTTTCGGGGGACCGCGACGGAAGGAGTCAAGGGGCCGATAGCGGTGAGACGAAATTATTTATTTATTATTTTTTTCCGTTCACCCCCTTTTGATTCCTCCACCTTGCGGCGGGGTCTTGTGGCTGGAGGATCTGAAAGTCTGCCACTTCTTATGTAATAAACATTTCCGATCCGAATAGAGTCCACCATTTCATGGTAGTGACTATCAGAATATATAATTGGAGCAAACATCGAGGATGTGGCGAACCCACTGCCTCTCCACCATCTATTTTTTCCCTTCCTTTCTTGTCTGTAATTTCAGGATCCGACCAGCAGCCCAGGCGAATGTGTCAA
>NW_908287.1:0-1028 GCF_000209065.1 Trypanosoma cruzi | reverse complement strand
AATTGACGTTCTTTCTTACTCGCTTCCTTTGCCTTTTCTAATGCGCTACCGTAGTCTTTCTGTAGTGCTAGCATGGCACTTTCTTCAATGAGTTTGTGAATCAGTTTCTCAACCTCCGCGCACTGCTCCTCCGGACTGTTTTCGCCACGCTTCTTCAACGGAGGTGCTGGGCCCATCGCCATCGCCGTTCGGCCCTGACCGGCGGGGTCAAAAATGGCGCCGTTGTTGAACTGCGTAAATGCGGCGTTGAAGCCGACCCCGCGGTTGGACGTCATTGGACGAGCGGCCCCAACGCCACCGCCCATCGTGCCCGCTCGGCTCCCCGGCACGCCCCATGCAGAGCCAATGCTTGTTGCGCCCCACCTGGACGGCGGGGCCTGCATCAGCGGGTTGACAACACCGCCACCACCAACCTCGTGCGTCTCGGAGACGTAGTTTCTGGGGGACGCCGCAAATGCATTCTCCGATTCCGGCTCAAAGGCCGCATACAAATCCTCCTCGGCGCCATCATTCGATGCAAATTCCATTGCTTTGGAAGCAGCAAAGAGAAAAAAAAGTTTACTTTAGTAAAAAAAAATAGTCCAAACGTTGTGCTTACTTCGATTCCCCACCCTCTTTGCGGAATACTGACTGGCTTGAGACGACCGTGACTCCTGCTCCCACAACCAAAAAGAAAATAAATAAGAAAAATAAATAAGAAGTGAGACCAAGAAAAAATATACATTTTTTTTTCCAAATAAATATATATAAAAAAAAAAAAAAAAAAGGTACAAAAAGAAAAAGCAATATACATATATATATGTATATAAACAGTAATTTAAAAAAAGGCCAAATTTCACTTGGCGTCTTGCAATGACAACGCCCTTACACGCCCGCAAAAATAAGCACATCGAGAGTATGGAAATCCCAAAATAAAGGACACAAACAAACAGCGTTTCTTTACTTTTATTGCTTTTTCTTGGTACATAAATATACAAGAAGCTTTTCACAATCATATAAACAACCATATACGCGTAAAAAAAAACCTT
>NW_908286.1:0-1028 GCF_000209065.1 Trypanosoma cruzi | reverse complement strand
TTTGGTGTTCTTATTTTACTTTATCGATTATCGACGACAACGGATTATCGAGCTATCACGCTAGCCCGGGGCGGATGCGTAACGGGTGTGTGCGTGTGTTTTGCGCCCCTCGCTGCCGCACCGAGTATGTGGGCTGGTGGTCTCTATTTCATATCTATACTCAGTAATGAGGGCGTGCCCGACGGCGGTGAATTGCTTGCGGATTATAGGAGTTATTTAATAAAACTTTAGGGATAAAAAACGATAGTGCCCTCCTGTGATTTTCACTACGTAGAATTTGGAGGCATGCGGTGCTGGTAGATTAGGGGAGGGCGCGGGTGCCACGGCTGTGCGGCTGCGCAGCCACCCATCGGACTCCGCCCCGACCGCGTCATTGATTGTTGGTTTCTGTTGGTTTGTTTCTATTTTTTGTGCGGGTGCCTTCAGTGACTCTCCTTCCTGTTGCACGGTGACTGTGTGGGAGGGCATGCTTGTCACTTTTTACACTTCTGATGTTGTTTAGAAAGAGCAACAAGAGAAGGAGCGAAGAATTATGCGGAATGACTTATTACTTTATATGTAGGTATGTATGTATCGATTTATTTCTGTGGATTATTTTATTTTTCTTCCCTCTCTTTTTTTCTTTTGCGTTGCTCCACACGTGATTCAGCGTTTGCTTTACTACGGCCACACACGGGTAGCCTGAGCCGCGGATGGCTTTTTTCTTTTTGACGCCATTTCCTGTTAGACGCTAACGCGGGCACGTTCGGCAAGCATCCACTCTCCGCAGCATGCTGCCTGATATTTTGGAGTCATCTCAGATGTGACGCAGCCACCGCCGCCGTGGCACTCATGGGAAGTAAGATGGAACGCGGGGCAGCGAAAGATATTGTGCTGCACATGTGTCTGTCGCATTTGTTCTGTCGTGGTGGCTTCAATGTGGAAGGAGAGGGATCAACATTGCACGATTCCGAGGCTTGGAGGGGTTATTACCCCTTTTTTTAAAAATATTTTTGTTATGATCTCTGGTTCCCACCCGTGCTTGCCCC
>NW_908285.1:0-1028 GCF_000209065.1 Trypanosoma cruzi | reverse complement strand
ATATTGACAGAGAGTGCCTCTGACTCCCACCCATTCACAATCAGAAACAAAAATTTAGACCACAACGTGTGATGCAGCGACCGCTCGAAAACGATCAGCCGAGTGCAGCACCCGTGTGGGCAAGAGCTCGCGGAATTCCTCCAAGCAGCGGATAGTTCAGGGTTGTTTGGTGTCCAGTGTGTGAACACGCAAACAGATATTGACAGAGAGTGCCTCTGACTCCCACCATTCACAATCGGAAACAAAAATTTGGACCACAACGTGTGATGCAGCGGCCGCTCGAAAACGATCAGCCGAGTGCAGCACCCGTGTGGGCAAGAGCTCGCGAAATTCCTCCAAGCAGCGGATAGTTCAGGGTTGTTTGGTGTCCAGTGTGTGAACACGCAAACAGATATTGACAGAGAGTGCCTCTGGCTCCCACCATTCACAATCGGAAACAAAAATTTGGACCACAACGTGTGATGCAGCAGCCGCTCGAAAACGATCAGCCGAGTGCAGCACCCGTGTGGGCAAGAGCTCGCGAAATTCCTCCAAGCAGCGGATAGTTCAGGGTTGTTTGGTGTCCAGTGTGTGAACACGCAAACAGATATTGACAGAGAGTGCCTCTGACTCCCACCATTCACAATCGGAAACAAAAATTTGGACCACAACGTGTGATGCAGCGGCCGCTCGAAAACGATCAGCCGAGTGCAGCACCCGTGTGGGCAAGAGCTCGCGAAATTCCTCCAAGCAGCGGATAGTTCAGGGTTGTTTGGTGTCCAGTGCATGAACACGCAAACAGATATTGACAGAGAGTGCCTCTGACTCCCACCATTCACAATCGGAAACAAAAATTTAGACCACAGCGTGTGATGCAGCGGCCGCTCGAAAACGATCAGCCGAGTGCAGCACCCGTGTGGGCAAGAGCTCGCGAAATTCCTCCAAGCAGCGGATAGTTCAGGGTTGTTTGGTGTCCAGTGTGTGAACACGCAAACAGATATTGACAGAGAGTGTCTCTGGCTCCCACCATTCACAATCGGAAACAAAAA
>NW_908284.1:0-1028 GCF_000209065.1 Trypanosoma cruzi | reverse complement strand
GGCCGCCCTGCTTGAGGATGAGGCGCCGCATGCGATTGTTGAACGACAGCGCGAGCACCGCCTGGGTCTGGATCACGACGAGGCGCAGCCGTTGGAGGCCGCCCTGCTTGAGGATGAGGCGCCGCATGCGATTGTTGAACGACAGCGCGAGCACCGCCTGGGTCTGGATCACGACGAGGCGCAGCCGTTGGAGGCCGCCCTGCTTGAGGATGAGGCGCCGCATGCGATTGTTGAACGACAGCGCGAGCACCGCCTGGGTCTGGATCACGACGAGGCGGAGCCGTTGGAGGCCGCCCTGCTTGAGGATGAGGCGCCGCATGCGATTGTTGAACGACAGCGCGAGCACCGCCTGGGTCTGGATCACGACGAGGCGCAGCCGTTGGAGGCCGCCCTGCTTGAGGATGAGGCGCCGCATGCGATTGTTGAACGACAGCGCGAGCACCGCCTGGGTCTGGATCACGACGAGGCGCAGCCGTTGGAGGCCGCCCTGCTTGAGGATGAGGCGCCGCATGCGATTGTTGAACGACAGCGCGAGCACCGCCTGGGTCTGGATCACGACGAGGCGCAGCCGTTGGAGGCCGCCCTGCTTGAGGATGAGGCGCCGCATGCGATTGTTGAACGACAGCGCGAGCACCGCCTGGGTCTGGATCACGACGAGGCGCAGCCGTTGGAGGCCGCCCTGCTTGAGGATGAGGCGCCGCATGCGATTGTTGAACGACAGCGCGAGCACCGCCTGGGCCTGGATCACGACGAGGCGGAGCCGTTGGAGGCCGCCCTCTACAGTGACAGGGAAGGCGAGCCTATTTTCATGGCTGAGAAGCGTGACCGTGACCTTGCTGCGCGTGACCGCCAGGGCTTCACAGCACGTGAAGCCGCCCTGCTTGAGGACGAGGCGCCGCATGCGATTGTTGAACGACAGCGCGAGCACCGCCTGGGTCTGGATCACGACGAGGCGCAGCCGTTGGAGGCCGCCCTGCTTGAGGATGAGGCGCCGCATGCGATTGTTGAACGACAGCGCGAGCACCGCC
>NW_908283.1:0-1028 GCF_000209065.1 Trypanosoma cruzi | reverse complement strand
GGAAGATATCCAGCCACAGACGGGGGAAGCAAAGGCTGCGGCACTCGGCCTCGCACTCAAAAGCAGTCTCGAAATTCGTCGCAGCGGGATGACAGCGTTGCTGGCACCATGCGTGAGAGCAGGGTGCTGCTGCCGCTGCATCTTCTGCTGTTGGGACTCTGGGGGTTTGCGGCTCTGTGAGGAGTGTGCGGACTCAATGTGGGACACTTGCGCCCTCCCCCACACCGACGCACATCCGGTAATGAATTACTCTCCGCAATTCTTTTCTTTTTTTGTGTTTCCGTTTTTTTCTTTCTCTCCCCCTTTTTTTGCTTGTTGCCTTGGGGCAACAACTATGAACTTTTTTTTTCATTTTTAATGGTTTAATTTGTTTAAATTTTTAATTTTTATTTTTCATCCCCCATCTTTTCTTTTTTTTTGCTTTTGGGGCAATTACTATGGACCTCTTTTTCTTTTCTACTCTTTTCAATTGTTTCTTCTGCACTCTTCCTGCGAGGGGTGCCGTGTGTTTCCCGCCCAACTGCTCCACTCGCACACCCACCGACACGCTCGTGACGACGGCCCTGTGCGCCTCGCCTGCTGCACGCATGAGGAGGGGCCGCGACGAACGGCGCGCTGAGGGAGCCGTGACGTGTGGGCGTGCGACGAGGGCCTGTGGGGCGGAGCACACATTTCATTCCCTCTTTTTTTGTTTTTATTGCGGTCAGGGCTGGCAGACACCCGCAGCGCCACACACACACAGCCACACCCTGCCGCTTTTTAAGGATTTTTCTTTGCGTTTTTTTTTTTTTGCGCTGGCGCACCCTTCGGTGTCGGCCTCGTGAGCATTTCTCTCCCCTCCGATGATTTTTTTTCTTTTCTGCGCTCACTCCCCGATGGAGTGACGCGACTCCCGTCATTTCTGCGTGCTTCTCTCAGTCCCCACACACACACGAGTGACTGTGCTCTGCAGGCCGCACTCACGCGCCGACGAGAGGGCTGAGGGGAGCAGCAACACGCAGATGACCCCATGAAATATAAACGATGTG
>NW_908282.1:0-1028 GCF_000209065.1 Trypanosoma cruzi | reverse complement strand
GTCCTTACCGCTGAGATCTGATGGCCTGGTGCCGCAAAGCAAGTAGCGATGAGTGTCTTGACGAATGGTACTACGCCACTTGTTGGTGAGCTGGGTAGTAAAACATGTCAGCAGATCCGTATGCCATAAAGGTGCGATTCCTTGCTCCGTGTATTGTCCACTTTCCATAGTCTGCGTCGCATACTGATCTGCAAGCTCGTTAGCATGTACTCCGCAATGTCCGTAACAAAACTGCAGGTGCACGGACCAGCCAGCACGCGTCAGTGTCAAGAGACGCTGCCAGATCTGATCCTCCGTCCAGTCTGTCTGACTGAGCGGGCCCTTGTTTAGAGCCGCTAGAAGAGACTGACTGTCCGTAACCACAAGCAGGGTTTTACGCCTGTGGCGGATACGAGGAATCATCAGCTTCTCTAGGGCTAGAAGCAGCGCACGGGATTCCGTCCTGTAGCTGCATGGGCGTGCACCGCAGTTTATGCTGGCCTTTTCTATTATCTCCGATGAGTTGAGGGATGAAAGCAGTATTCCAACCCCTGCTGACTTGGGAACGTCGACACCGCCATCGGTCGCAAGTATCCACGAACGATGGCTGTGCAGCGCCAGAGCCTCTTCGCTGACTCTGCGCTTTTCCCGTATCAGCTCTTCCTCGTCCGTTATTGAGAGGTCTATCGGAAGTTCCACACCGATGGTGACCCGGTGAGCGGAGGCCGCATACCAGGGAGGAATGGAGCTGCGAAAGAACCGCTCTTCGCGTGGTGAGCTCTCGGTGATGCCATAGTCCTTTGTGTATGCGTCTACAAAGGCATATAGCTCGTCCCGAGATAGTGGCGAGATGCGGAAACCGGCGCGAGGCGGTGGCTCAGGCGGGGGTCTCCGCATCCAGTCCATCTGACATGCGCGTGTGTTCTCAAATATTGAGAGCCGCGCGCGCAGGCAAAGGACGTGGAGCGGCGGCATATTAGTCTCCAGTAGTGCGGATTCCGGGTCAACAGTGCTCGGAACTCCGCTGACAATGCGTGCTAGAGTTGCGT
>NW_908281.1:0-1028 GCF_000209065.1 Trypanosoma cruzi | reverse complement strand
GTCCTGAATGTGGATTAAAAGGCGATGCGGACGCGTGCAGATGAGGAAAAGGAAATAGGACCCTGTGTGGACATGCAAGTGGACGCGTCAGAGCGTCACGATATCCCTCAACAAGTGTGGAGCTCCCGACCCTGTGCTTTGATTGTTCTGATAAAACTGCCTGGGGTGGAGGTGAGTGCGCTGACTTCCGTTTTACCGAATTTTCCTTCAGCTGACAGTCTGCGCAGCTGACGTGGAGGGACATCATGCGCACCTGTTTCCGGCGGGTGCGATGCCGTTTCCCACATATGAGGGCAACTTCCCCGATGATGCGCTCTGTCATCCTCACTTGTTTTATTTGACGACACGGCGCAACGCGGGGTTGGTGCTGAGCGACGAAGGCTTTCCGTCTCGGTTGGAACCAAAACGGAGAGCCCATGAAGAGGCATGCTGCTCGCGACTGGTTGATGCTTGGCCTGTGAGGAGTCTGTTTGCCACCGTGGAGCGTCTCATCCGCTTGAGTGCAGAGTCCTCTACACATTGCACAGTTCTTGTGCTCCTGAGTAATGCCAATGGGGCGGATATGATGATGGTGTTTCATTGGTGAAAGGCTCTGTGAGGAGGAAAAATATTATTTATTTTTTCTTGTTTCTGGACGAGACGAATTCGTTCTTTGATTCAAGTACGAATGTCTTGTTGCAGTTTTTGTTGGCCGCTGGTGGATTTGCTGTTTATTCCAATCAGTGGCTCTAACTGGCGGCTCCAAGGCCTAATATCGACTGGTGCCGTCTTTCTTGGGCCCACGTTGCTTGGCCCAACAATTATTTGTGCAACTGGACAACAAATTTCCCTGTGGGCATGGATCATGTTTTGCAGAATATGACCACAACAGCTACTGAGTGGGCTGGTGGCTGTTGCGTCCTGCATGACTCTTACAATGCTCTTGCGGATTTCACTTTGTTGCGTGTAGGTGATGTTACATCTGTGTCTTGCCGTGTGGCAGAGGCCTGAACCAACGGAGGACAGAGTGTTGGACGAAACACAGCACA
>NW_908280.1:0-1028 GCF_000209065.1 Trypanosoma cruzi | reverse complement strand
TGATGTCCCATAAGAAGCTCTCGATGAATTTCAGAAAAAGTGGCATATAAAAGAAAAATCTTTTCCGTAGTCGAATCGCTCATTAAGAGAGGAAGAGCCTCAATACCCTGGTGAGAGATAAGGTACATCATAGCTGTAAATATCAGATCCGTGTCTCCACTCGTAACGGCTTTCTGAAGAGCAAGTTCGGGTTGATTGATATCCAGTAATTTTGGTACCTGTTCTAAGGCAACTTTTTCGGCCTCTAAAAGTAACAAGGCGGCGTGTTTTTTTTGTTTTACATATAATTTACAAGCAATTTCAGAAAATGAATTTTGTTTCAGTTCCTTCAATTTTTCAATCACATCCAATGCCGTTTGTTTTTCTTCCGTCACACTAAAAAAAGGTTTGGTTAACTTCGCCAAAGCCCATTCCATCATCACTCTTCTGGTGTTGAATCCTAGAAAATCGCATATATAATACGCCAATTGATGATGGCACATTTGTAAAAGTCTTTCAGACAAGCGATCCCCTTCCAAAGATAAAAACTGTGCCTGTGACATCAACATACCTACTTTGCTTTTGCGTAAGGCATTCAAAACGCGTAGTCTTCGAGTCATATTTACAAAAAAATCGGATTCATACATTGAACAAAATGATTTCCCAAAAGCAGCAACGCGCATCAATCTTTTTTGTTGAGAGATATTCCATTCAAATCCAGCAGCCGCAATACAATCATTCACTGCCTCATTCATTTCAGCGGGGTTCCTTTGTAGATCTCGAATCATTTTTACAGAAGATGTACCACCACACATGAACTCATCAAACGCAAGCAATAGCAGTGCGGAATTGGCCCGAGATCCCACAGAAAAAATACGACGACTTGGTGCCGAAACAACCTGAAGAAATTGATATGCATCTGATGAAAAAATCCGAATACCATCACACTCGGAAAACAAATATGGGGAAGAAGGGATATCATTCAAAAACTCTGACTGATCCGGGTCATCCACATTGACTAATGTTAATCTTGTTGGGAACTCAGCATT
>NW_908279.1:0-1028 GCF_000209065.1 Trypanosoma cruzi | reverse complement strand
GGTGGTGGCGAACCGATTTCCGCCGGGCTCGCGCGTCACTGTGGTGGACTCTGTGCTGATTGCAGATGCGCGTGTTGCGTACCGCGGCGCCTACGACCTTGGCGACGCGTCCGCGTGCCTCGTGTTGCACAGCGTGAATCTGACTGGGAGCGTGCTGACCATCGCGCGCACGCATGTGGCGGCGGTGTTCCGCGACGCTGTTGGCGTGTTGGCGGTTCGCGGCGTGGTGCTTCAGTCGCGCGGTGCGCTGTACGTGGACGGGCTGTCGGTGCAGACGGCGCTGGGGCTGTGTGTGTCGGTGGAGGGCGGTGTTGCGGCCAGTGGCGGCTCCGTGGTGGCGTTTGTTGACAGCGACTTCCTGCTGTGCAAGCACGCGGTGTTTGTGCGTGGGGCTGTGAGCGTGTCGGGCTCCGCTGTGGCGTTTTTGCGGAGCGAGTTTTTGTCGACGGAGGACTACGCGGTGGCGTTTTATTCGACGGTGGGCCTGGATGACGGGTCGATGCTGCTAGTGAAGGACAACGTGCACGACGGCGTCTCGAGGGAGATGCTCTACGCTGCTGGCGCCGTGACCGCTGTTGGGAGCACGCTGAGCTTTGTGCGCAACCGAGCGCTGCTGCCGCGGATGCTGTTGGTGAGCCTGTCGCTCGCGGCTGGGGCGCATGTGAGGGTGGCATGCAACGACGCTGGTGGACATGTCCTGTCGACGTCGGAGGAGTACGCAGCGGCTGGTTTTGGCGACGCTGGGAGCATCGACGTTGTTGGGTGCGACGTCTGCGACAGGGACACGTATTGCTACGCGCCCGGGACGGCGTCTGCGAGCATGACGAACGGTGTGTGCGTGTGCGCGTGCGGCACCGGTGGGCACGGCGAGGCGTGCGTGCCTGTGGGCGCTCCCGCACTGCCGCCTGCTGTGGGCACTGCGTCGAGAGTGTTTGTCCGCGAGAGCGTGACGGTGCAGTCGGTGTTCGTTGTGCCTGCCGACGCGGGCGAGGTGACGCTGCGCCACGTTGTGCTGACGGCGTGAGTCC
>NW_908278.1:0-1028 GCF_000209065.1 Trypanosoma cruzi | reverse complement strand
ACTAGAGGCGTGCGACACCGCCTTGGTGCCCTCCGCCATTGCGTGCTTCGCCAGGTCCGCCGGCAGCACGAGGCGCACCGCCGTCTGCAGCTCGCGTGCACCCAGTGTGCGCTTCTTGTTGACGCGCACCACCGTGGCGGCCTCGGACGCAATGCGCTCAAAGAGGTCGTTCACGAACGAGTTCACAATCTTCATCGTCCGGCCGGACATCGACATATGGTTGTTGATCGACTTGAGCGAGCGGCTGATGTAGACATTCCACGTCCGCTTCGGCTTGCGGTGCGACCTCTTGCCGCCCTTTTTGCGGTTCGCCGACGAGCTCTTGGGGGTGGCCATGGCTTGGTTCGTACTTGGTTCTGGTTGCTTGTTCGCAGAGATCTTGCGCGAGCAGTCGAAAAGCGCAGGAGAAAATGAGAGGAAAAAGAGCACATCAGCGGAGAGCCGGCAAGAGCAGCTGCAGCCAAACACACAGACACACAAACAGGGCGAGAGCATCGGGCACCTCCACCCGCACAGCAATCAGACTCCCTCTATACTTCACGTGCGGCCCGTCATGAAAACCACACGCGCACCACGAGCCGCCCAGAGGGCTACGTCCCGCGGCATCAAAAAAAAAAAAAAAAAGAAGAGGGTGAAGGAGCCTAAATCAAAAAAAAGAAAACGAAAAAAAGTGCTTCTAGACGCTTGTAAAAACAAGAAACGCCACAAAGGATCTAACTAGAGGCGTGCGACACCGCCTTGGTGCCCTCCGCCATTGCGTGCTTCGCCAGGTCCGCCGGCAGCACGAGGCGCACCGCCGTCTGCAGCTCGCGTGCACCCAGTGTGCGCTTCTTGTTGACGCGCACCACCGTGGCGGCCTCGGACGCAATGCGCTCAAAGAGGTCGTTCACGAACGAGTTCACAATCTTCATCGTCCGGCCGGACATCGACATATGGTTGTTGATCGACTTGAGCGAGCGGCTGATGTAGACATTCCACGTCCGCTTCGGCTTGCGGTGCGACCTCTTGCCGCCCTTTTTGCGGTTCGC
>NW_908277.1:0-1028 GCF_000209065.1 Trypanosoma cruzi | reverse complement strand
GTTTGCCGTTGCCGAGGCGCAGTGCACGAAGGATGAAGGATGTATTTTTACTGGAATTGCCTCGGAGCTCCTGGAATTGAGTGATAAAACGAAAAAAAAGGAGTTGGATGAGAGCAAATTGAAGACACAAGTACTGGATAAATGCGCTTCTTTGGAAGAAGGCCAATGCCCCTCACAAGCAGTGAAACAGGACGGTTCCCAAAGAGTGATGAACATACATGTGGGCCGGCCAACAACAATTGTGACGACAAGTCAGATTTACATGCTTGCTGGAAACTACAGCCGTACAGCTGCCGCTGGCACTCAGAAGAGTAAAGCACATGAATGGGGACTCTTGCTGGTGAGAGGGAACGTCAGTGAAGAGCAGGGCAAAAAAATAAACTGGAATGATACTTACCGTTTTCTCTGGACTGATTTGAAAAAACAACACGAATCTTGGTCAGGACTGATTGGCGGCGGTGGATCGGGTATTAGGATGGAGGACGGTACGTTTTTGTTCCCAGTGGAAGGCACGAATGAAAAGAATGGAACGACCGTTTCGCTGATTATATACTTTTCGGCCAATGAGGGTTGGACGCTGTCGAAGGGGATGTCCGCCGATGGTTGCAGTGATCCCTCCGTCGTGGAGAGGGAAAAGGGAAAACTCATGATGATGACTGCGTGTGATGGCCGCCGCAGGGTGTACGAGTCCGCTGACAAGGGGGAATCGTGGACGGAGGTACTCGGGACACTCTCGCGCGTGTGGGGCAACAACCGTAAGCTACATGAGAGGGGCGTTAGAAGCGGGTTCATCACAGCGAGGATTGACGGTGTTGTTGATAATAGAAATGTGATGCTCGTTACTCTGCCGGTGTATCCCAAGGAGGACAGTAAAAAAGAAACGGACAATAGAAAAGGAAAACTCCATCTTTGGCTGACGGACAATACGCACATTGTTGATATTGGGCCGGTATCCGATGATGACGCTGCCGCCAGCTCCCTGTTGTACAGAAGTGGTGAAAGTGAAACTAACAAGAAAGAGGAGTTGA
>NW_908276.1:0-1028 GCF_000209065.1 Trypanosoma cruzi | reverse complement strand
AAACAAAAACAGGAAATGGTGGTCCACTACAGTCACAGGAGAGCGTCCCGGTGCCCCGCTCATGCCGCGGCGAGGCACGTTTGCCGTCAATTCACCCACGCATGCACACACTCACACCCTCACCGTGTCCTCTGCGTGACACACCATTCCTGGCGGAGAAGGCAGCCTCGGTGCCAGCCCCATCCTCTCCGCGTGCTGCAGCGCGTGGGCTGTGGCCATCGCCCAGCTCTGTCGGCCGTCTGGCAGCACAACCCAGCGCGCGTCACCCCTTCCCCTCAAAAACAAAAAAGCGCGCCGCACCTAAAAAATAGCACTCGGTGCAAGCACAAAAACAGTGACACACACACACGCACAACTCTTTATACCTCTTATTCAAGACGCGCGGAAAACACAACGCCTGCATATCCCTTACAAACACACACTCACACACACAAAGTTATTATGATTTTACCAAAAAGGATCTCCTCCTTTTTCTTCCTCTCCGCTACTCACAGCCACTTCCCGATCCCCGCCATAATCCCGGCGCCTGCCCACAGTGCCACAAACATCGCAAGGCGCTTCCAGCCACGATGCGCCGCACCCACACCCGCGTGCTTCCGCAGGTCCGTTGGAAAGTCGCTCAGCATGAGAACAAAGGCAAGGTACAGCAGGATGCCGCCACACACAGCATCAAAGATCGCCTGCATGATGATGAACGTCACTCCAGTTAGCGATATCTTCGACCCCACGACAGCTCCCACACCGACCGCGGTGCCCAATGGGGCAGAGATGGAGAAGATCAGCGCAAGCAGCAACTCCAGTGAAATGCGCATGGACGCGTCCGCCAGCCGCGAGCCCAGCGCAAGACCCTCGAACATCTGATGAAATACCAGCGCCACAAGGAGCGCCTTCGTCTCCGCGTCGCTCGTGATGCCAACCGTCAGTCCAATGAACACACTGTGCAGCGTCACACCGAATTCCATGAACAGGGCCGAGAGAAGCCGATGTGCCCTCCCGCCTTCCACGGAAGCGAGCGCGTGGCTGTGATG
>NW_908275.1:0-1028 GCF_000209065.1 Trypanosoma cruzi | reverse complement strand
CTTCCAGCGGTGGCGCGGCGTGGACGCTGCGAGTGCGTGGGCTGCGATGCGCTTCCCGAGCCTGACGTACGTCGTGGCGCACGCGATGCACCTCGGCATCTTCTTTGGCTCGGTGCTTGCACTGGCGATGCCCGGCGCCCGCGTGCAGCACCGCGCAATTGGTGTCGTTGGCGTGCTGTACGGTGTGGCGTTCTCTGCTGGTGTGTGCTACTTGATTGCCCGCCACGTGGGCGCGAGCTTCACGAGGTACTGGCAGTTTTCGAGGAAGCCGCTGCACGAGCGCCTGCTTTACCCCGTCGGGTATTGGCACCCCGCGGCGCAGCAGCGGATGTACGGCAGCATGCTGACGAGCATGAGAGGCAGCCACGTGTACTGGTGCGTGTTCCAGCTGTCGGTGCTGTGTGTGGTGTGCCTGATTGCGGCTGTGCACCCGCCCGTGGGAGGCTGCCACGTCCAGTACTTCTGCATGGCGGCTGTGCTGATTGCGGGTGCGGGCGTGGTTGCCTTCACGAACATGATGCGCTCGGCCTTCCTGACGGTGATGCAGACTGCGGGCTTTGTGCTGCTTGCGGCGCTGTGCCTGGTCAGCGCGGCCAACCACCTTGCGCCGAGCGACGGCGGTGCGAGGGCGTACGCGGCTATCGTGCTGCTGCTGACCACTGTGCTGCTTGCGGACACTGTGTACGGCGTCGTTGTGTGGTACGCGGAGGACCGCCACTGGCAGGAGCTGCGCGAGCCGCGGCGTGGAGGGCTGGAGGCGCTGCTGCGCGATGACGAGGAGAGCGACGAGGAGACGCAGAAGCCTCGCGACAGGACGTCATCTTCGTACGCCTCGGGCACCACCGTTGCGTCGTCGTACCGACCACCCGCACCACAGCAGGAGCCCATGGCGGTGACACCCGCTCCGACACTCTGAGCCTGTTCGACGGTGCACCCAGTGCGAGCTGCAGCATTAATTATGCCCCTCTGGACAGGTGAAGATGCTCTGCTGGACGAAAGAATATCGCAGTTTCTCATTTTTGAGGTGT
>NW_908274.1:0-1028 GCF_000209065.1 Trypanosoma cruzi | reverse complement strand
TCCTTCGCCGAGGTACTGCGCGGGGACTGGATTGTACGCACCTGATCTGTTTCACTCAAAGCCGACTGGGAGCTTACTGAGATTGCTGAGGCTGTCGCACGCAGCCCTTGATTGCGGCTGAGTGTTGAGAACTGATCTCGCAGCAATTCATACAGTTGGCACAGACGGAACGGGTCTCGGTTCGCCGGTTCCAGAGTTGCTCCCTGCAACCCATCGCCCTCCGTGGCCGCAGGGATCAGCAGCGGCTCCGCCGGTGGCTCATCACTCGCCAAGGCACGCGTCCTGCCGTGTAGCTCCAGCGTAAAGAAGTCCGTTTCCTTCAGGTGCGGGTCGTCCAGGTGGAACTCGTGCACAGTGGACACGACCACCAGCTTGGTGACCTTAAACTTCTTCTTCCACGGCGGTGCGGTTGGGCTCCCTGTCGGCCAATGCGTCTCGGTGGCACCGTTGGGGCTGCGATTGACGCACTTCTCACGCTCCGTGTAGTACATGTGGCGCCGCTGTGAGTCGAAGGCGAAGAGACGCATCGACCAGCCCTCAAAGTAAGTGCCCTGCTTCTCCGCCCGGAAGTAATACATGATTCGTAGACACGCAATTTAATGTCGTTCCTCTCGTAATCGTTAGGGAGGGGAAAAAATGGGAGAGTCCTCAGGTCCCACAGGATGAATTCTTCTTGGCACGCAAAGAGCGAACGCGATGACCGCCGCCCTTATTATTATTATTATTATTATTATTTCTACCACTTCCCTCTCTCTCTCACACACTCTTTCTCTCCTCTATGGCTCTCACGCACTCGGACGTTCTTTACATTCAGGAAGTCAGGCAGGCAGAAAGGAAGGAGAGAGAACAGTATCAGCAGCGAGAGAAAAGAAAAGGAAAAAAAGGACAATTAGTCGCAAAAAATAGAATTTGCCTCCCCTCCCATAACGTCACACATCCACACGGGCGGAGAAGTGTGCACGCTACAGACCACCATGTAAACAAAAATAGAGAGAAAGAGAGAGAGAGACATACAACCACACATACAT
>NW_908273.1:0-1028 GCF_000209065.1 Trypanosoma cruzi | reverse complement strand
GATCTGGCAGCGTCTCTTGACACTGACGTGTGCTGGCTGGTCCGTGCGCCTGCAGTTTTGTTACGGACATTGTGGAGTACATGCTAACGAGCCTGCAGATCAGTATGCGACGCAGACTATGGAAAGCGGACAATGCACGGAGCATGAAATTCCACCTTTGTGGCATACGGATCTGCTGACATGTTTTGCTACCCAGCTCGCCAACAAGTGGCGTAGTACCATTCGTCAAGACACTCATCGCTACTTGCTTTGCGGCACAAGGCCATCCGATCTCAGCGGTAAGGACCTGATCACTCAGGAAGTTCTCCACCGTCAGGAACTGGTTCACCTCGCTAGGGCAAGGTGCGGGGGATCTGAGCTCTGGGGCCGACTATGCTGGGCCATGAGAGATTGCATGAACCAATGCCGTTTCTGCAATATCTCACCGGAACAGTCTGCATATATGCGCTCTAACAACGATCCGACTGCACCGGGGACGGACACTGTTCCCCCGTCGGCGAGGGAGGAAGACGTCTCTCCAGTAATGAGACGGACCCTCACACGCCGTCGGAAGGAGAAATGTCCGCACTGTGATTCTACATTGACGGGATTCTCGAATCTCGTCAGTCACTGTCGGTCATTTCATCCGGAACATCCTCCACCGCTTCCCGAGCTCAAATGTGATTTCTGCGACATGGTTTTCCCCACACGGAGAAGCACCGCACAGCACAGAAGTCGCTGCGCACACAACCCAGACGCCACACGGCATCGGAACAGCAGTGCCAGGAGGCGATCTCTGCTGCCGCAGGATCAGCCAGCCTCCACAAGCACGCCAATCGGCCCGCAGGAAACCTTGCACCATCTGCTTCTAGAATGTCCAGGCACCTTGGCTGTGCGCCAACGGCTGGGCGTTGAACAGGACCTTCGCCTCGGAAAGTTCTCTCAATGGCAGTTGCTTCATAGCAGGAAACTTTTGTCGTTGCTCGACCACCTCTTCGGCACTCATATGGCACTGTATAGCTAGACGCGCTGGTAAGAGTAGAAAAAAA
>NW_908272.1:0-1028 GCF_000209065.1 Trypanosoma cruzi | reverse complement strand
CCTCCCCTCTGGCACGCACACGCCATATCTTCCTGTTTTTAAAATTGGCTGGTGTCAATAGTTATCTTTTCTTTTCTTGGTTTTTCTGCAAAGTAGGTGACCTTAACAGACACCAAGCGTCGCCATGAGGCTGGCGTTTTTAATTGATCTTGTGACACTTGCGCTGATGTTGATTGTTGTGGTGGGATGCGTTCTACTTTCTCTCATGACATATTTTGAGAGAGCGAATCAGCGGAGGCGGCAAGAAAGATTGCGCAACTGCCAACGGGCCGAGCCGTTCGCACCGCCAGTGTCACTGCCGGTGGTTGTTGACGCGGTAGTCGTGTTCCCGTCGCATGAGGAGGCGCAGCATCGGATCGAGGAGGACGGTGCACCCATCACGCGTGTGCCCAGCGAGCTGCCGGGGGACGGCCTCACCACGCCCCATGAGTACTTTGCCAGCGCCGAGCCCGTGGAGGAGGGAAACGCTTTGCCCCGTGCACGGTCAGGGGATGTACTGCAGGGTGTGCCCGTTGACCGCAGTCTCCGCCTGCCTGACGTGAATGCGGCGAGCCGCAGACTGAACACTCTCTCTGGGGCCACGTACCGCCTGCGACCCGCCAGCGCCGTATACGGCAGTGCATCGTACCTCCCGCACAGCAGCAGCAGCGGCAGTGGAATGACGGCAGGAGATGTGCCCGGTGTTTCGCAACAGCCTGATGCGGCATCCTGCCCGGAAACAGCCAGCCCCGTGCATGTGTGTGAGGCGCCGCCGCGTGCTGCCGCAGCTGTCAATACCGAGGGCCGCACAGTCCCCACCACCACGGCACGCTGACCGCCTGTGGAAGAAGGCCAGCGAACCTGACGTGTATTGTCACCTTCAGATAGGAGCGAAGGGGCTCGCGGCGCCGACCATCAATTTATTTTTGGTTTTTTTTTTGTGTGTTTCTGATGACTTTTTTTTTGTCGCATTATTATTTTTTTTTTTTGAGGATTGTGTGAGAGCAGGGCCATGCTGTGTGCGCACAAGTGCATTGCTGGCTGCCTGC
>NW_908271.1:0-1028 GCF_000209065.1 Trypanosoma cruzi | reverse complement strand
CTGTTTGCGTGTTCACACACTGGACACCAAACAACCCTGAACTATCCGCTGCTTGGAGGAATTTCGCGAGCTCTTGCCCACACGGGTGCTGCACTCGGCTGATCGTTTTCGAGCGGCCGCTGCATCACACGTTGTGGTCTAAATTTTTGTTTCCGATTGTGAATGGTGGGAGTCAGAGGCACTCTCTGTCAATATCTGTTTGCGTGTTCACACACTGGACACCAAACAACCATGAACTATCCGCTGCTTGGAGGAATTTCGCGAGCTCTTGCCCACACGGGTGCTGCACTCGGCTGATCGTTTTCGAGCGGCTGCTGCATCACACGTTGTGGTCCAAATTTTTGTTTCCGATTGTGAATGGTGGGAGTCAGAGGCACTCTCTGTCAATATCGGTTTGCGTGTTCACACACTGGACACCAAACAACCATGAACTATCCGCTGCTTGGAGGAATTTCGCGAGCTCTTGCCCACACGGGTGCTGCACTCGGCTGATCGTTTTCGAGCGGCTGCTGCATCACACGTTGTGGTCCAAATTTTTGTTTCCGATTATGAATGGTGGGAGTCAGAGGCACTCTCTGTCAATATCTGTTTGCGTGTTCACACACTGGACACCAAACAACCCTGAACTATCCGCTGCTTGGAGGAATTTCGCGAGCTCTTGCCCACACGGGTGCTGCACTCGGCTGATCGTTTTCGAGCGGCCGCTGCATCACACGTTGTGGTCCAAATTTTTGTTTCCGATTGTGAATGGTGGGAGTCAGATGCACTCTCTGTCAATATCGGTTTGCGTGTTCACACACTGGACACCAAACAACCATGAACTATCCGCTGCTTGGAGGATTTTCGCGAGCTCTTGCCCACACGGGTGCTGCATTCGGCTGATCGTTTTCGAGCGGCTGCTGCATCACACGTTGTGGTCCAAATTTTTGTTTCCGATTGTGAATGGTGGGAGTCAGAGGCACTGTCTGTCAATATCTGTTTGCGTGTTCACACACTGGACACCAAACAACCCTGAACTATCCGCTGCT
>NW_908270.1:0-1028 GCF_000209065.1 Trypanosoma cruzi | reverse complement strand
CTGCCGCTGCTTCTTCTGCTGTTGGGGCTGTGGGGGTTTGCGGCTGCGTGAGGAGTGTGCGGCCTCGTGGAGCACTTGTGCCGTTCCCTGCAGGACACACACACACCACTAGGAATATATTTTACTACGCAGAGAATAATTTGTTTTTGTTTTCTTTTAATGTTTTCCATTTTCCCTTTGCTGCTTTAGGGCAACCATTATAAGCGTTTTTTTTTTTCGGCTTTTAATTGTTTTTCTTTTCTGTTTGGAGCATAATTTCTCGTGTTTTTTTTTGTTTGTTTTTAATCATTTTTGTTTGCTTTTTAAAAACAATTTCTAAGTTTTTTTTTTTTCTTTTTTTTTCTGCTCCACTCCTCCCTTCTGTTTTGCTTTTGGGAGCAATCACTATGGGCGTGATTTTTTCTTTTCTACTCTTCCCTCTTTAATTGTTTCTGCTGCACTCTTCCTGCGAGGGGTGCCGTGTGTTTCCCGCCCAACTGCTCCACTCGCACACCCACCGACACGCTCATGACGACGGCCCTGTGCGCCTCGCCTGCTGCACGCATGAGGAGGGGCCGCGACGAACGGCGCGCTGAGGGAGCCGTGACGTGTGGGCGTGCGACGAGGGCCTGTGGGGCGGAGCACACATTTCTTTTCCTCTTGTTTTGTTTTTTGCGGTCAGGGCTGGCAGACACCCGCAGCGCCACGCACACAGCCACACCCTGCCGCCGTGTTTCTCTTTTTCTTTTTTTTTTTGCTGCGCTCACTCTCCCGATGGAGTGACGCGACTGCCGTCATGTCTGCGTGCTTCTCTCAGTCCCCACACACACGAGTGACTGTGCTCTGCGGGCCGCACTCACGCGCCGATGGGAGGGCTGAGGGGAGCGCCAACACGCAGATGACCCCATGAAATATAAACGCTGTGCGGACACACGGAGGGTCAGACGGTTGAAAGACATTTAAATATTTTTCTAATTTTATTTTCGGACAAAATATGCAGACAATTTCTGGAGCAACATGGTAGTTAGGTGCACGTTTTTGTGTGGTTT
>NW_908269.1:0-1028 GCF_000209065.1 Trypanosoma cruzi | reverse complement strand
CATTCCGCGGCTGCGTGTGTGTGTGTGTGATGATATGAGTAATTTGCGTGTGTGCTATCTGCCTCTCTCTGCCGTTGCTTTCTTCAGACTCTCTTGTGGCGCACAGCTGCTCCGCAAGTATAGGCGCTGCCAGACACACAAGCACATGCACACACACATGCCGTGTTTAAAACGCTGAGAATGCACGCACGCACAGGATTGTGGCTGAGGAGGCCCTCGCGAGGGGGGAAAAAGCCTGCGTTTTGTTTTTTTTTGACATGTTGCTCGGTGTGTGCTGACGCGTGACGAATAACAACACGCCCCAATAAGCAGAAAAGAAGTAAAACAAAATGGCGCTGAGCGGCACACCGGTAAGCCAAAAATACGCAATCACCAATAAAAAAGCCGGCGATCACCCAGCAGGCACATCAAGCCTCCTAAAAACCAACCTGGAACAGACAAAAAAAAGAGACAATCATAGAAAACAAAGATCCCCGCCCCCAAACAGGAAAAACATTAAAGAAAACGCGATTCTTTTTTTTGTCCTTACTGCCGGGGTTGGCCGCTGCAAGAAATAAAAAATGGTAGGGCGGTGGCCCCGGACGTTAGATACAGGACGACGTGTCGAATTATCCAAGTTGCAGCGGCTGCCCCGGACGTTGGATACAACACGACGAATCGTAGTAACCACGCTGCGGCTGCGGCCCCGTACGAGAGATATATGACGAACTTATCGTAGTAACCACGCTGCGGCTGCGGCCCCGTACGAGAGATATATGACGAACTTATCGTAGTAACCACGCTGCGGCGGCGCACCCTAAACATGTCGTTTTCGTTTTCCAGGGGACAACGCAAATGTGCTCGATTGTTCGAAGATCGAAATTAATACTTTACGTGAAAAGGGGTCGCGCGACCGCATTTCTATAGCTCAGTGGCAAACACGCTCACAATGTCATCCGGGGACGCGGGTTCGATTCCCGCAGAAGCCTAAGTTTTTTCCATTTTTTTTTGAATTCTTGTTTCATATTGCTTTTTAAACTTCTGGTTTG
>NW_908268.1:0-1028 GCF_000209065.1 Trypanosoma cruzi | reverse complement strand
TTAAATTCAAATTTAAATTTTGAATTTTTAAAAATTTTAAAATTTGTCATAGTTATCTTACATTAGACAAGGAAATTGGTTCTAATTTATCAATTTTAGTTTTTATTAAGTGCCAAAACTGCTAAAAAAAGCTTATTTTGAACCTAATTGACTATGTTACGTGCATTGTACCAGTGCTGGTCGTACATTACGCTGTCATTTTATAGTTTAAATATTAAAATACGCTTTTGTATTTAAGTTTTGCGCATAAATTCATCAGCAAAATTAATAAAACTTTCAATTAATCGTGATTTTAATTCAATTTAAGAATTTAAATTAAATTTAAATTCAAATTTAAATTTTGAATTTTTTAAAAATTTTTAAATTTGTCATAGTTATCTTACATTAGACAGGGAAATTGGTTCTAATTTATCAATTTTAGTTTTAATTAAGTGCCAAAACTGCTAAAAAAAGCTTATTTTGAACCTGATTGACTATGTTACGTGCATTGTACCAGTGCTGGTCTTATATTGTGTTGTCATTTTATAGTTTAAATGTTAAAATACGCTTTTGTAATTAAGTTTTGCGCATAAATTCATCAGCAAAATTAATAAAACTTTCAATTAATCATGATTTTAATTCAATTTAAGAATTTAAATTAAATTTAAATTCAAATTTAAATTTTGAGTTTTTTAAAAATTTTAAAATTTGTCATAGTTATCTTACATTAGACAAGGAAATTGGTTCTAATTTATCAATTTTAGTTTTAATTAAGTGCCAAAACTGCTAAAAAAAGCTTATTTTGAACCTAATTGACTATGTTACGTGCATTGTACCAGTGCTGGTCGTACATTACGCTGTCATTTTATAGTTTAAATATTAAAATACGCTTTTGTAATTAAGTTTTGCGCATAAATTCATCAGCAAAATTAACAAAACTTTCAATTAATCATGATTTTAATTCAATTTAAGAATTTAAATTAAATTTAAATTCAAATTTAAATTTTGAATTTTTTAAAAATTTTAAAATTTGTCATAGTTATCTTACA
>NW_908267.1:0-1028 GCF_000209065.1 Trypanosoma cruzi | reverse complement strand
CGGCAGCGCAATGTACAACGCCCCTCAGTGTGTCTCTCCTGGTTTCCATGCAAAAGACAAAATCGTTGCCAGTTGGAGTGGGCGCTGCTCCGATTCCTCATGGAGATGCGCCACGTGTGCCCATTCCACGAGGATGCTGGAACTTGACGCCCAGAAGAGTCGGCATGCGCTCCATAGTGACCGGGGCGTCCTCGCAAGCGAGGCGCAGTGGGGCCGTGTTGCCGGTGCCAAGGAGAGTGTATCTAGTCTTTCTGGCATTTTTCTCCATGAAGTACTCTCTGGTCCACTCCACCACGGCACTCAGGCCTTCTTTTGAGGCCGAGTTGATCGCATCCCCGTTGCTCTGCTGTGCGATGAGAGTGCGGTCATCAGCAATGAATCCTCGGCGAAGTAGGACACGTTCAAAAGGCAAGAACAACGAGACTGCATGACGACGACGAAAATGATGGGTGACGGCGCTGTTCCCTGCGGTGCGCCTCGTGTGAGGGTCCTGGAGGAGGGTGTGAGTTTGTCGATGCAAACCACAGCGCTTGTTTTATTGAGGCACGCTGCTGACCAGCGTACGATGCGATTGGGAAACGACAGTCGCCGCATTTCCAAGATTACCGCGTCAGGGCCCACCGTGCCAAAGGCATTGGCGTGGTCCACAAAGACAGCCGCCGTGCGGTGTTGTGAAGCATTGCGATGCATGGCAGCCCTGATTTGCAGCAATTGGTCGGGGGTGGAATTGCCCGGCAAGAAGCCAGATGGCTGCAGAGTCAACTGGGACTCGATGACGTCCCGGATGCGTGTGGCAGAAATGCGTTCCATGAGCTTGCTGGGGCAGCTGCTCATCGTTACAGGTCGGTGGGGGTCGCGGTTGGATGCCGTTCTCTCCGGATTGGGCAGGAGTAGCACAGCCCCGCGTCGCCGATTCCGCGGGACGGCTCCTGCACGTAGGCGGATATCAAACAGCCAGGGGGCGGCACGCCTCGCCACACGGCCTAGATGGCGCAGCGCCTCTCCAGTATTCCGTCGGGGCCAGGCGC
>NW_908266.1:0-1028 GCF_000209065.1 Trypanosoma cruzi | reverse complement strand
AGCCGCTCGAAAACGATCAGCCGAGTGCAGCACCCTTTTGGGCAAGAGCTCGCGAAATTCCTCCAGCAGCGGATAATTCAGGGTTGTTTGGTGTCCAGTGTGTGAACACGCAAACAGATAGTGACAGAGAGTACCTCTGACCCCCACCATTCATAATTGGAAACAAAAATTTAGACCACAACGTGTGATGCAGCAGCCGCTCGAAAACGATCAGCCGAGTGCAGCACCCGTGTGGGCAAGAGCTCGCGAAATTCCTCCAAGCAGCGGATAATTCAGGGTTGTTTGGTGTCCAGTGTGTGAACACGCAAACAGATAGTGACAGAGAGTACCTCTGACCCCCATCATTCATAATTGGAAACAAAAATTTAGACCACAACGTGTGATGCAGCAGCCGCTCGAAAACGATCAGCCGAGTGCAGCACCCGTGTGGGCAAGAGCTCGCGAAATTCCTCCAAGCAGCGGATAATTCAGGGTTGTTTGGTGTCCAGTGTGTGAACACGCAAACAGATATTGACAGAGAGCGTCTCTGACCCCCACCATTCATAATTGGAAACAAAAATTTAGACCACAACATGTGATGCAGCAGCCGCTCGAAAACGATCAGCCGAGTGCAGCACCCGTGTGGGCAAGAGCTCGCGAAATTCCTCCAAGCAGCGGATAATTCAGGGTTGTTTGGTGTCCAGTGTGTGAACACGCAAACAGATAGTGACAGAGAGTACCTCTGACCCCCATCATTCATAATTGGAAACAAAAATTTAGACCACAACATGTGATGCAGCAGCCGCTCGAAAACGATCAGCCGAGTGCAGCACCCGTGTGGGCAAGAGCTCGCGAAATTCCTCCAAGCAGCGGATAATTCAGGGTTGTTTGGTGTCCAGTGTGTGAACACGCAAACAGATAGTGACAGAGAGTGCCTCTGACCCCCACCATTCATAATTGGGAAACAAAAATTTAGACCACAACATGTGATGCAGCAGCCGCTCGAAAACGATCAGCCGAGTGCAGCACCCGTGTGGGGCAGAGCTCGC
>NW_908265.1:0-1028 GCF_000209065.1 Trypanosoma cruzi | reverse complement strand
TCGAGCGGCTGCTGCACCACACGCTGTGGTCTATATTTTTGTTTCGAATTATGAATGGTGGTGGTCAGAGGCACTCTCTTTCAATGTCTGTTTGCGTGTTTCACACACTGGACGCCAAACAACCCTGAACTATCCGCTGCTTGGAGGAATGTCGCGAGATCTTGCCCACAAGGGTGCTGCAGTCGGATAATCGTTTTCGAGTGGCTGCTGCACCACACGTTGTGGTCTAAATTTTTGTTTCGAATTATGAATGGTGGTGGTCAGAGACACTCTCTTTCAATGTCTGTTTGCGTGTTCACACACTGGACACCAAACAACCCTGAACTATCCGCTGCTTGTAGGAATTTCGCGAGCTCTTGCCCACAAGGGTGCTGCACTCGCCGGATCGTTTTCGAGCGGCTGCTGCACCACACGCTGTGGTCTATGTTTTTGTTTCGAATTATGAATGGTGGTGGTCAGAGGCACTCTCTTTCAATGTCTGTTTGCGTGTTCACACACTGGACACCAAACAACCCTGAACTATCCGCTGCTTGGAGGAATGTCGCGAGATCTTGCCCACAAGGGTGCTGCAGTCGGATAATCGTTTTCGAGCGGCTGCTGCACCACACGCTGTGGTCTAAATTTTTGTTTCGAATTATGAATGGTGGTGGTCAGAGGCACTCTCTTTCAATGTCCGTTTGCGTGTTCACACACTGGACGCCAAACAACCCTGAACTATCCGCTGCTTGGAGGAATTTCGCGAGCTCTTGCCCACAAGGGTGCTGCAGTCGGATAATCGTTTTCGAGCGGCTGCTGCACCACACGCTGTGGTCTAAATTTTTGTTTCGAATTATGAATGGTGGTGGTCAGAGGCACTCTCTTTCAATGTCTGTTTGCGTGTTCACACACTGGACGCCAAACAACCCTGAACTATCCGCTGCTTGGAGGAATTTCGCGAGATCTTGCCCACATGGGTGCTGCAGTCGGATAATCGTTTTCGAGCGGCTGCTGCACCACACGTTGTGGTCTAAATTTTTTGTTTCGATTAT
>NW_908264.1:0-1028 GCF_000209065.1 Trypanosoma cruzi | reverse complement strand
TGCAGCCACCGCTGGAAAACGATCAGCCGAGTGCAGCACCCGTGTGGCAAAGAGCTCGCGAAATCCTCCAAGCAGCGGATAATTCAGGGTTGTTGGTGTTCAGTGCATGAACACGCAAACAGATATTGACAGAGAGTGCCTCTGACTCCCACCATTCACAATCGGAAACAAAAACTTGGACCACAACGTGTGATGCAGCAGCCGCTCGAAAACGATCAGCCGAGTGCAGCACCCGTGTGGGCAAGAGCTCGCGAAATTCCTCCAAGCAGCGGATAATTCAGGGTTGTTTGGTGTTCAGTGTGTGAACACGCAAACAGATGTTGACAGAGAGTGTCTCTGACTCCCACCATTCATAATCGGAAACAAAAATTTGGACCACAACGTGTGATGCAGCCACCGCTCGAAAACGATCAGCCGAGTGCAGCACCCGTGTGGGCAAGAGCTCGCGAAATTCCTCCAAGCAGCGGATAATTCAGGGTTGTTTGGTGTTCAGTGCATGAACACGCAAACAGATATTGACAGAGAGTGTCTCTGACTCCCACCATTCATAATTGGAAACAAAAACTTGGACCACAACGTGTGATGCAGCCACCGCTCGAAAACGATCAGCCGAGTGCAGCATCCTTGTGGGCAAGAGCTCGCGAAATTCCTCCAAGCAGCGGATAATTCAGGGTTGTTTGGTGTCCAGTGTGTGAACACGCAAACAGATATTGACAGAGAGTGCCTCTGACTCCCACCATTCACAATCGGAAACAAAAACTTGGACCACAACGTGTGATGCAGCAGCCGCTCGAAAACGATCAGCCGAGTGCAGCACCCGTGTGGGCAAGAGCTCGCGAAATTCCTCCAAGCAGCGGATAATTCAGGGTTGTTTGGTGTCCAGTGTGTGAACACGCAAACAGATGTTGACAGAGAGTGTCTCTGACTCTCACCATTCATAATCGGAAACAAAAATTTGGACCACAACGTGTGATGCAGCAGCCGCTCGAAAACGATCAGCCGAGTGCAGCACCCGTGTGGGGCAGAGC
>NW_908263.1:0-1028 GCF_000209065.1 Trypanosoma cruzi | reverse complement strand
GGTGGTGCGTTCTGACTCAGTCGCGGCCCCGCCGCCATCATCATCCCCAGGCCTGTTGAGCACAAGCAGCGAGGACAACTTTGACAGACCACCGCGCGGCTGCCGCAGCCGGCCATCAAAGTGACTTCCGCCTGTGAATGGTTCATCGTAAACCACCTCTGCATCGTGGCTTGTGGCAAGCAGCCTAACTATTGTGCCTACCGCACCAAACGGAACAGAACCGACGGCTCGACAGTTGACGACGCGTGCCCCGAGACGAAATATCTGATCCTGCGGCAGCGGCAGCTGGGTAATGTGGCCACCGCTGCTATGCGTGAGCGGGAAGTACAAGTGGCGTTTCACCACAGGATTTAGTATAAGCTCCTTTGTGGGGCGCGGCTGTTGTCGGTCAAGCTCATCCTCCAACTCCCGCAGGTGGTCGCGAGTAAAGGCATCGTCGCTGGCCGCGATAAGTGCCACGTCACGGATGCCAGAGGCATCAATGAAGGCCTCCATCTCTGTAAGCACATCATCCACCTCCATCTCCTGCCATTTTCCGGTCATAAACTGTGGCGGCTCCAGGGCCTGTGGAGCGGCGGTCCCACTTTCCAGTCGCTTAACAAGTGGTTGGAATTCCTCCACATATCGACGAATTAGCGCAACTGCTTCACGCGAGAACCACGTTGTGTATTGTGGCGTACGGCTTGAGCAGCCAAGAAAGTCGCCCCTGCCGGCACTATCCAAGTAGTGGGCGGCAGGCTCCGCGTTTTGCGCAAGTCTTGCAAAGACATCTTCATTGTACGGTGTCCATGCGTTCGTCTGACGCGGAACAAGTTTCGCGTAGCCAATACGGGCAAGATGGTTACGTGCGTAAATGAGACCCAATCCCAATTCACGTGAGCCGTACTGCGGTGTGGTGCGCAGTGAGCCAACCAATAAACGTAGGGCGAGAGAACCCACAGAAAGCTCCGTTGCCACCTCATGCAGCGCCATCCAGTTGCGTGGGGCGGCAAAATGATAACAGCGATGAGGAATCACAAGGGGCTCTT
>NW_908262.1:0-1028 GCF_000209065.1 Trypanosoma cruzi | reverse complement strand
GAAACACCCATTTACTTTGGGAACTCCCCCTGGGGGGCTGGGGTGCCTGCGCAGGAGAAGATACCTGAAATGGTTTCTCGAATCTTTTTTGGGAGTGACGGGGTAAACCTGGAAGGAACAGTACGCTGCTTCACAGTGAGGAACGTTTTGCTGTACAGCCGCTGCTTCAATGACAGTGAGGTTGCAGCACTGGAGAAGCGGGAAGACAGCGAGTCGTCGGGAGCAGCCGGCACTGACTCCGCGAAGGGCAAAGCAACCGGCAGCTCTGCAGGGGAAGACAGCGAGTCGCCGGGAGCAGCCGGCACTGACTCCGCGAAGGGCAAAGCAACCGGCAGCTCTGCAGGGGAAGACAGCGAGTCGCCGGGAGCAGCCGGCACTGACTCCGCGAAGGGCAAAGCAACCGGCAGCTCTGCAGGGGAAGACAGCGAGTCGCCGGGAGCAGCCGGCACTGACTCCGCGAAGGGCAAAGCAACCGGCAGCTCTGCAGGGGAAGAAGTTGGACGGGGCGGTGCAGCAGCGGCAGGCTCAAAAAACACATCCGTCCCAATCACAAAGGGGGTTGGGAGCACAGTGGTGGAGGGGGCTGTCAGTGGCGACAGCACCGTCCGTGGGCATCTGTGTGGAGTGCTGTCCCTGCTTCTGCTTCTGCTGGGGCTGTGGGGCGTTGCGGCCTTCTGTTGAATGAAGCGAGGAACGGTACAATTGCAACTTTTCGTGTAAAAACGAAATGTGCAGCCTCCCAGTGTCACCCTCTGAATTTCTTTAATATACCCATGTTTTTTTTTTCTTTTTCTTTTTTTTTGTCTGCTGCTTTTTTTTTTTTGTTCTGTTTTTTTTTTTTGTTGTTGCCCACACGCGACGACGGCCTTTTTGTTGTGCATCCCACGTACCGCACAAAAGAGGACTGGAGTAACAGGCCGGATGTCGCAATAAAATGTAGAGAATGTTGTGCGGGCTGGTGGAACAGTGCAGTGTCCTTTCTTTTTTTCGGGCAATATATGTATACACCCAGTCCCTCTGTGCTTTGG
>NW_908260.1:0-1027 GCF_000209065.1 Trypanosoma cruzi | reverse complement strand
AGGAGGCTTTGAGGAAGGGCGATCTCCCGTGCAACGACGATGTCGCCGCCGATGCCGCGCAGGGCGCCGTTGACTCTCCGCGGAGCGATGATGATGCGGCGGTGGGGCGTGGGGATTGGGAGCCAGACCTGACGGACGCCCCGCCTCCGATCCACGGCAATGACGCTGCTTCTTCTGCTTGCCGCTGACGCCGCCGTGGCACCACTCTGTTGAGCGGCGGCATGGGTTCCGTTGCACGGCGGGGCGACTGTGGTTGCTTCCTGCGTGGATGGCACTCAGCAGTGGATGCAAGAGAGAAAAACCCATGCCGATTGATATGCCTCTCTCTCTATATATACTTTCTGTTTTTCTGTACACTTTATGCCAGGAACATGCTCTATACACTCTGCCTCTCCTGTGTTGGCTGCCAATGTCGAGGCACCACGCACCTTTTTTCTTTTTGATGGTTTACGAGTACCAGTCTGTTTGACTTCTTCTGAGGAATGCCGTGAGGGCGTTTGTGTGCGTGTGCGAGGGCCCCGTGTGGGCTGTGATTTCCCATTATTATTTATTTATTTGCCTTGGCTTTGTGTAATGATCCTTCGCTTCTCCTATTGTGTGTGTTGTGGGATGGACGGTAAATGAAGTGTGTGGACGAGCCGAAGAATAGGTGCTTGTGACCAGGATGCTTGCGACGAGGGCTGGCTGCCTAAATTAATATATATTCTGATAAAACGAAGACATTTCCGCGCGGTATTTTTTCTCTGTCTTGTGGTCGATTGGATGACCGCGATGGAAGCAATCAGGGTGCCGATGGCGGTAGCACGAAATTATTTATTATTAATTTTGCCTTTAAAGCCAACTCCCTTTTGATTTCCCACCACGTGGCGGTGTATTGTGGCTGGAGGACCCCGAAGTCTGCCACTTCGTAAGTCTGTATTTACATACCCCATCCGAATAGAGTGAGCGGCCCACAATTGTGGCTAACGGACGATATATATATATACATATATACACTTACCTGGTGTTAAACGTGAGGGTATGGTGA
>NW_908259.1:0-1027 GCF_000209065.1 Trypanosoma cruzi | reverse complement strand
ATGATGAAGCGCTTATATGGATTGCGCGGAGATATTAGAATCAACGCGACAGTTGAGGATGCGGCGCATCTTTATGAAAAAGCATCTGAATTTGAACATGCAGCCACGTTATATATCCTGGAGGCGAAAAATTTAAAGGCGGCAAGTCGTGTTATCCCAAAGATATCATCTCGCAATATTATTGGTATGTTTGCCAAAGCGAAGGAATCTGAAGGGGCCTTCAAGGAGGCGGAACTTGCGTACACTCAGGCGGAAGATTGGGATAATGTGGTTCGCATCAAAGTAGAAAAATTAAATGATTTGTATGGGGCATACGTCGTTGTACGCCAAACGCGATCGGCTGCTGCCGCAGCTATAGTCGCCAACATGTGCAAAAAGAGAGGTGAGTTTGGTTCAGCTGTGGAGTTCTTTGTTTTAGCCAAGAGCTTTCAAGAGGCATTTGAGTTGGCCAAAGAAAAGAACTGTATGTCTACTCTTGAAGGTGCATTGTTGAATCAGGCTCAGCTCCTAGATGGGATTGCACCCGCCTCTAACCAGGCTGAATTTGCGATGATTGCCCAGTACTATGAGCAAAATGGGAAGCCCGGTCAGGCAGGACTGTTTTACCACATTGCTGGAAATTTCCCGCTGGCGTTGAGGAATTATCTGGACGCGGGTGAGTCGGAAGACATTGAGAAGGCCATTCAAGTCGTTGGTAAGTCAAGGAGTGATGCGCTAACCAATAGACTTATAGATTATCTTATGGGGGAAACCGACGGCGAGCCGAAGGAACCCTCATACATTTTCAAGCTTTACATGGCATTGGGGAGCTACGAAAAGGCTGCGAAAACATCGGTCTTGATATCCACCAAAGAACAAGAGATGGGCAACTATCTCACTGCACATAAGACTCTCGTAGATGCATATCGTATACTTCGAGATAAAAAGATGCATGTTCCTAACGATCTACGACGTTCATTGATGCTCTTGCATTCCTACGTTATTGCTAAGCCTCTTATGAAGATTATGAAAGATGAGAAACAGCCTC
>NW_908258.1:0-1027 GCF_000209065.1 Trypanosoma cruzi | reverse complement strand
TCATGTGATCTTACTTCGAAAGAGACTTATGAGACAGCCCCTTTATTTTATTAAAAGTTCTATACTAAAGAATCGCAAATAATATGAATTACAATTGAACTTACTTCACCACAAACCGCGTCTGACTACACCCATCCTTCTGCTTCGTTACTTCTAATACAGCTGGCATTGCGTTTTTTAGCTCTTGAACGTGTGAGATTACACCAATAAATCGGCCTGATTTTTGTAAGTCAATTAAGGCGTCAACTGCTTTTGTTAATGACTCCTCATCTAATGAACCGAACCCTTCGTCGATAAACATCGTTTCGATGGATATACCACCTTCATATGCTTGAATGACGTCTGCCATTCCGAGCGCTAAGCAAAGCGATGCATTAAATTTCTCGCCGCCAGATAGAGTTTTTACATCGCGTGTTTGGCCTGTGTACGCGTCGTATACATCTAGACCTAATCCACTTTGACGATTTCTCTTTTCAACTCGTTCACTTCGTTTTAAATAAAATTGTCCATTTGATAATTTACGTAATCGTTCGTTTGCAATTTGAACAATTTGTTCTAAATACTCAATTGCATTTGGTAAATCTTTTTCTAATCGTAATCGTCTTTCAATTTTTTTTGCAATTACATCATCATAAATAGAGACAGAATTAAGTTCTTTTGCTTTCGCATCATACATTGCAACATTAGCGTTTTTCAGAAGTGTAGCGGTATCGATTCCAGAATGTGGATAAATAGCGATGCCGATACTTATTGATAAAGTTAATGTATGTTCATATATGACAAACGATTTTTCCATGCATTTAAATAACTGGTTGCATAACTGGAATAAGGAATCTTCGTCAGTATAGTTTTCAATTAAGATTGTAAATTCATCGCCACCGATTCTTGATAGATGAGTATGTGATGGAAGACAGGATTGGAATCGCTTCGCTACTTCTTCTAATATGTAGTCTCCTGCCGAATGTCCAAGTGTATCGTTAACTGCTTTAAAGCGATCTAAGTCCAAAATATAATAATGCAAACTCGC
>NW_908257.1:0-1027 GCF_000209065.1 Trypanosoma cruzi | reverse complement strand
TTGGTCTCGTGATGGAATATTGTCTTGGCAAGCGGCCTTGGAGTCATGTTTCCTTTTCCTGAAGCCGTTACCCTTTACTGTTGTCTGCCAATTTTTTATCTGCTGCTCTCTGTCGTGGTGCTGCTGCGGCATCGTCATCGTGGCATCTTAATTCGAGCTCTGTTGCGCCTTGCAGTCTACGGATTGAACTGTGCACTCTGCTGCGGGTACTGGGTGGCAGGGGACGTCTTGCTTGGCTCGCTGACGCTGCTGCAGTTTCTCTTGTCAAACCTGTTTTTGTCCGCCATCTACTCCTACTTTGCCGTCATCCTTGAGCGGTCGAATTTCCCAGTGGAGCCGCTCCCCAATGCGATCGGATTTCTCTGGTTTGCCCCGCTCACTCCCTTTGCTCCATGCCTTTTGATGTACTACGATCTGTACATGATGCAGGAATGCGGCCGAACAAACGTCAACTTCGCGTTAGTGGTGAAGGAGACAGTGCTGATGTACGACACATTGACCTCCTTCCCACTTCTTTTCCTGCAAAATATATGGGGCATTGCGTTGCTGGCCACTGCCGCTGCGTACCACATGCCATTTCTTGTCCTCCTCTTTGCATCCCTCCTGCTCTTCACGCTGCACTTCATTCTGTCGGTCAAGCAGTACGTCAAATCGCGCCGTCTTTGGATACACCATGACGATATAAGGGGGGGAAAAGGCCAATTTTCTTTCTTGTGCGATTGGTGCACGCTGTGGACTTCACTGGAGCATTGCGTTTGCAGCGTCCATCGCCAAACCCCAACGGAAACAGAAGACCGACGAGGATGCTACCCGATGACAGCGGTGAGCGGTGACAGGCAAGATGGACGCACATGCGGGGTGTCCGCGTGGCAAGCTCATGGGACCAACGGGGATGAGGCGCCGTATTCGTCTTTATCTACAGATATGGGCATTGAGGGACGGGAGCAGAATGGCGTCTATTGGCCAGCAAGTGTCAGCATGTAAGTAATTAGAATAAAACTAAATGTAAAAAAAAAGAAAACAAATA
>NW_908256.1:0-1027 GCF_000209065.1 Trypanosoma cruzi | reverse complement strand
AAAATTATACGAGTTTTGCATCCGCAGCCCATTCAAATATAAAATTCGTAATTCCCTCGAGAGTGCAAAACACACATAAAGAAAATAATATTGGTGGCCATTATAATTGTGCCAGTTTTTCTTTTCAACAGGAGCAGACACCCCAATGCCTGGACAGACGTGCGACACCGAAATGCCCCCACAAATTTTGCTTAGATGAACCCCTGAAGATCCTCCAATAGTTCCTCGTCGGTTCTCTTCCGACCGCCTGGATATTTCTTTCCGCGTCCGCCTGTCCACGGTTTTTGGAATCTTCGACCATCACAAGAATCATTAACGTCGTCAAGAATGCCGTTATCGTCACCATCATCATTAGGCTCCAACCTTCCATGGATTCCTGGGTTACAACTTTTTTTCAGTGGGACAATCTTCTCCTTGGCTATGATCGACCCCATCAATTCATCCGACGGATGGCGATCCAACACCACAGTCTGACCTACTGAGGCGTTTTGCTTCGCATCCTGATCATCCAAAAGAAGATCCACTGCGGTATTGACATCTGTGTACACATGCGCTTTATTTCGAGAATTCAGCTCAACCACAAAACGAAACGGTGACAAATGCGGCCTCTCTAGAATCGTTTTCTTAGACTTATTTCGTAGCCTTCGCTCTTCATTGCTGAGAAACGCCTGCGCTGCACCGCCAACAAGAAGATTAAGCGACTGATTTTGCAATAATCCATGAAGGTTTTCCCCATGACACGTCGCAATAAGATGGACACCTCGTTGGGTCATGGACCATGCTGCCTCGGCCTCGGAAGCTGTGGCAATTTCATCTACAACAACATACTCAGGAGAGTGATTCTGCAAAATCTGGGTCATAATTTGACCCTGATCCTCACGACGAGAAACTTGCACCCGTCGGCAGCGACCCAAGAATGGCAGTGGAATCGGACAATCTCCGCCGATTTCGTTGGATGTGTCCACGACAATGACGCGCGGCTTCGATGGCTCGCGAGACAGAGAGGCAGCGAGGTCGCGCAAAAGAG
>NW_908255.1:0-1027 GCF_000209065.1 Trypanosoma cruzi | reverse complement strand
CGGTCGTTTACAACCCGTGAGGGCAACGACACCAATACCATAAAAACACCTAAACAGCCTTGCCAACAAGATGCCAGTTCGCGTACGGCGACCATCCACACTTGGATTTCAATTGAGACTCCTTCACAACCCATTCCATGGAGAGATCAAAGAAACGCTGGCTTTTCTCCGATAACCCTAGGCCAAAGATACGGTTGGGGTTGGTGTGCATGAGCCGCACAATGTCCCCAATTGTCAGTCTTCGTGCCTCAAGTACCTTCGGCATTGCCGCTGTTGGGTGCGGCCAGCGCCCCGCACAAACTGTAAGAAGCAACGGAACAACCACCTCAATAGAAGGCATTCCACTTGGCGGGTTCGTCGCGTCGCTTTTCTCTTCCAGCGTGTGTGGTGCGTGGTCAGTACCAATGCAGTCCACTGTGCCGTCCAGCACACCCTCCCAGAGCCGCTCATGATGCTCCGGGGGACGCACAGGAGGATTCACCTTCACCCGCGCCCCACAGCAACCATAATCCCCCGTCGTCAAAAACAGATGATGCGGCGTAACTTCCGTCGTGACATGCAGCCCCTCTGCCCGCGCCTGACGGACAAGCTCCAGACCCTCACCTGTTGAAAGATGAGCGACATGCAGGCGTGTGCCGTGACGTCGGGCCAATTCAATACCGTAGACGATGGACGCAGACTCTGAATGAACCGGGCGTCGCAATGAGTGCGACGGCGGCCCTGTGTAAGGGTTCGCAGAACAAGCTTCGTCATTGTGCGTCGCGTGTTCGCAGTGCGCCACGAGCGGAATGTCAAGTTTGCCACAAAGTTCAAAGGCGGCCTCCGTCACATCCGCGCTGCTCTTGAGGTTCCCGGTGGAGTTGTCAAGATAAAGCTTCAGTCCGGCACAACGGGCCTTGAGAGCCGCGTGTTGCGGTTGTGTCCACAGCGTCTCCAATTCCTGCAGATGCTCGTGGGCGGTAGCACCAAAAAATAAGCGAATGTCGCACAATTTCTCCACCGCCTTGGCACGACGCACCTTCTCAGC
>NW_908254.1:0-1027 GCF_000209065.1 Trypanosoma cruzi | reverse complement strand
TTTGTTTCGAATTATGAATGGTGGTGGTCAGAGGCACTCTCTTTCAATGTCTGTTTGCGTGTTCACACACTGGACGCCAAACAACCCTGAACTATCCGCTGCTTGGAGGAATGTCGCGAGATCTTGCCCACAAGGGTGCTGCAGTCGGCGGATCGTTTTCGAGCGGCTGCTGCACCACACGCTGTGGTCTAAATTTTTGTTTCGAATTATGAATGGTGGTGGTCAGAGACACTCTCTTTCAATGTCTGTTTGCGTGTTCACACACCGGACGCCAAACAACCCTGAACTATCCGCTGCTTGGAGGAATGTCGCGAGACCTTGCCCACAAGGGTGCTGCACTCGGCGGATCGTTTTCGAGCGGCTGCTGCACCACACGCTGTGGTCTAAATTTTTGTTTCGAATTATGAATGGTGGTGGTCAGAGGCACTCTCTTTCAATGTCTGTTTGCGTGTTCACACACTGGACGCCAAACAACCCTGAACTATCCGCTGCTTGGAGGAATGTCGCGGGATCTTGCCCACAAGGGTGCTGCAGTCGGCGGATCGTTTTCGAGCGGCTGCTGCACCACACGCTGTGGTCTAAATTTTTGTTTCGAATTATGAATGGTGGTGGTCAGAGGCACTCTCTTTCAATGTCTGTTTGCGTGTTCACACACCGGACGCCAAACAACCCTGAACTATCCGCTGCTTGGAGGAATGTCGCGAGATCTTGCCCACAAGGGTGCTGCAGTCGGATAATCGTTTTCGAGCGGCTGCTGCACCACACGCTGTGGTCTAAATTTTTGTTTCGAATTATGAATGGTGGTGGTCAGAGGCACTCTCTTTCAATGTCTGTTTGCGTGTTCACACACTGGACGCCAAACAACCCTGAACTATCCGCTGCTTGGAGGAATTTCGCGAGATCTTGCCCACAAGGGTGCTGCAGTCGGATAATCGTTTTCGAGTGGCTGCTGCACCACACGCTGTGGTCTAAATTTTTGTTTCGAATTATGAATGGTGGTGGTCAGAGGCACTCTCTTTCAATGTCT
>NW_908253.1:0-1027 GCF_000209065.1 Trypanosoma cruzi | reverse complement strand
TGATAATCTTTCCTCCCTTTGCCTTTCTTCTGTCGTCCTTGATGCGGTAAACTTTCCACTCCTTCAACGAAGGTATCAACCGCGGTGTGGGATGACACGAAGAGGGATACACCCAACGAAAAGCTTCGGATTGTCCTCCACGCCCTTGTGGCAGACTACATTAGTGTCGAGAAGCCATTTGCTCACTGCAGCCGACAGGAGGCGATCCAGCGCCTGCGTGAGGTGAAGGATGATCCAATGGAGGTGTACGCGCTGGATTTTGCCCACCAGCAACCTTGCCATCACAGCGTCATCAAGGAACTGCTGAATATGTTAGAGAGCAATATGTTACTTCTCAGGTCTCTGCAAAGCACGCTTCCCTTCCTTTTAGAACTGGATTCCAGCACGTATGGCTCCCTTGCATTGCAGGTAAGATACCTTATGCGGCAGTGCAGTCTTCCATCCTTTGAGGAGCGCAAAACGACCTTCGCGAAGGTGTTGGAAGAGGGGCGTATCGCCGACCTTATTCAGGGCAGCCACGGCGACGATCTCATGTGTGCTGTTATGTTCGACCGCCGAACACCGCACCTGGCGCAGCTGTGTCTTGAGCTGTACATCCGCCGCGAGTATTTTGGGGAAAGTCATGTGAAGAATCTTGACATCTTTGTACAGGACGGTTGCTGGTACGCTTTCTACGAATACGAGCCCTTGGAGGATCACGACCCGCTGCTGGCAGAGAGTTTTTCTTCCGAGGAAAACATAATCGATTTTGTCTCGGAGTACAAAGGTGCTGGTCTCTGCATGATGTTCCCTGATGATCAGGTGCTACGGGTGAAATGGGCGACGGCGCTCAACAACTTTATATGCAACGTCCCATCTGAGCCCTCTGTTTGCACCGTTTTTTTTGCCGTCAGCGTCCAGTCGGACGTTGAGGAGGTGGCGCGTCAATGCCAACAACTGCTTGAAGAACACACATTGGCGTTGATGCAGCACAGGGAGCTACAACGCTTTACATTTATTGTACACGGCATTTCCGGTGGGCCACACA
>NW_908252.1:0-1027 GCF_000209065.1 Trypanosoma cruzi | reverse complement strand
CAGGAAAGGAGAGAACGGGAAAGAAACAACCTGCATCTCAAAAATTCATCCATGCCGCAGTATACATAAGGACCACAAGAGCACTTTATCATTACATCGGGCTCAGTGACATAACACAGCAGTCGTTGTGCACACAGCTGTGTGAAGTTTACATCTCGGCGGGGTCGCACTCACTCGAGGCGGGCGGGGGCGGTGTTGTTCCCAATGCGTGGCTGCTCCCCGCTGCCACCCCCACCGGTGCGTAACAGCCGCGCCCTCTTGATCTCCTCGCGCTCCGCGGCAATCTTCACCTCCTCCTGCTTCGACAGGTGCGAGCGGTACTCCACCATCTTGCTGCGTCGCGTCAACACCTCTTCGTTGTTCTCGTCGACGGGGTGGTTGAACTCGATGCCGGCGGCGTCCAGCGCCTCCTCCGACTCCTTGAAATCCTCCAGTGCCTTTGCCTGCTTCTCCTTCAGCATCGCCAGCTCCTCCTCCACGCCCTGACGCAGCTTGTACAGCTCCTTCTTCATGTCGGCATGCCTTTTCGCGTTCGGGTCAAATGTCTCCACACAGAACTCAAGCTGGATGTGCGTTGTGCGGATATTGCGGTCAATTTCTTCCATTCGTTTTTCCTTTTTGTAAATGAGAGATCCCAGTGTGAGGTACAGCATGCGGAAGTACTCCAGGTGCTCCTTGTGCACTTCCAGTCGCAGCGCGGCCAGGTCTTGGCTTGTCTTGTCGTGACGGGCCTTCACTGCGGCACAGCCCTCCGACACCAATTCCTCCACCAATCCAGTGCACCGTATCGCCAGATCGCAATTGTACACCGTGAGCTCCAGAAGCTTCTTGTGCTGTGACGCGACCTCAAGGAACTGCGAGTACTCCACGCGCCGCTTCTCCTCGCGGTCAACCTCCTCGATGCGACGCTTCACCTCCTCAAAGCGCTCCGTACCCAGCTTCTGCAGCTGTCGCTCCAGGTCCTGGATCTTGTTCCATGCCTCTTCCTGCCTCTCCTCGTTCTCGCGAACAAAGCTGTCGCTTTCTC
>NW_908251.1:0-1027 GCF_000209065.1 Trypanosoma cruzi | reverse complement strand
CGCCGGCTGGCCCCCGCGCCTCCCCTCGCATGGCCAGGAAAGGCGCGTCTTGAGACCCACCGCTCCGTGACGCTGGGCGCTTGGGTGCATCGGCGCCCCGAGAAAGAGACACGCCGGTCGTGAAGCGCAGCGACCCTTGGGCCGGTGGCGCGCTGTCGGTGCCGCGCGTGGCGCCCCTGTCCGGTTGCGCGAGAGTTTGCGGTGACGGTGCGCGCGTCGAGGCTCCCTCCCCAGTTCGGGAAACGATGGGAAAAAACAAAACCAAAGAGGACGCGCACGGGTGAGAGATGCGGCTGCGACGCGTGATGAAATTCCACAGTTTCCTGTCAGTCTGACGACGAAAACGCGTGAGGACGCAGTTCCCGACTCAGCTCACACTGAAGTGCTTTGCTTTACACCCCCATCTTTCTTTTTTTTTCTTTTTCTTTTTTTCTTTTTCTTTTTTTCTTTCTTTGTCCCTCTGCTCTCGCTGCGCGGTTTTGCGGCCCAGCGACGCGCACGCCCGCACACACACACACGCGCTACGATGGAGACATGTTGTTCGAGGTCCAAACAGTTTGAGCGACGCATTGAGAACGGAACAATAAAAATCACCTTTCGGCTGAGCGCCCGCTCCCCTCCCTCCCACTTCCTGCTATTGTTGTCGTTTTTCTTTCTTGCGCAACGGCGCGCACGTAACATCGTGCCCTGTCTGGCGCCCTGCCTGTGCAAACGGTTGGTGGCGGGCCCGCCCAAAAGCGCAAGAGAGAGAAAGAGAAAGAGAGGGCCGAATTGCCCGGAGGTGGGTTGTGGTGGGCGCACGCCGCTGCTGATGGAAGCAACCAACTCTTGTGCGCGAGGGCGCGTGGCCCCGTGAACGCGCTTGCGTGATGGCCAAAAACAAACTCAACAGGTCTGACAGCCGCCCCGCCCGCCGCAACCTCGCCGGCTGGCCCCCGCGCCTCCCCTCGCATGGCCAGGAAAGGCGCGTCTTGAGACCCACCGCTCCGTGACGCTGGGCGCTTGGGTGCATCGGCGCCCCGAGAAA
>NW_908250.1:0-1027 GCF_000209065.1 Trypanosoma cruzi | reverse complement strand
CTGCTGCTGTTTTTTCTGATCACGTGGTATGGGCGTCAAGCTCACGCCGCCCGCGTCGTGCGTTCCTGCAAGGCGACCGAGGCCAAAGTGAAGGAAGAGGCAGACCAGACGCTTACTCTGGTGAACACACTTGTGCGGAAATGGAGACAAGATGTTCAGAGGGCGGACCAGCAGCTGCAGTTGATTCTCGACAAGAATAGTGAGCTAACAAAGGACATTGACCGTATGACAGCTGCTCTGCGGCAGTGCTATGTAAATGTGCCGGCCACTAAAGGAGGGCCGGCAAAGAGGGTAGCATCGGAGTAGCGTGCTTCCCGCCGTCTACGCCAAGCTAAAGGGTGATTAATCATTGTTTGTCTCTTGATTTATTTGTTCCTCTCTATTTATTTTTTTCCCTTTACTGCCGCGTGTATCCCAATGCCACAATGGCGTATGGCGGACGGCTTGTCTTTGCTCTTACCCCACTGCTCCTACCGTTTTCTTATTTATTATTTATTATTTATTGTTTATATTTCAGTTTTTTTGTTCGTTTTTTCCTGCTGTTGTGTGAAGCTTATTTATTAGCAAGGATGTTTATCTCGCAGATATTTATTTTGTCTCCGCGAGGAGACAAACTTATTTTCAAGGATTATCGACAGGATGCCCCTCGCAATACCGACGAAATCTTCTTCCGCAAGTACAAGTTCTGGGACGGTGCGCAGGGCCATGCACCGGAGGGTGATTGCCCGCCGTTTTTCATGGAGAAGCACGTGAACTTCTGTTACGTCAAGCGACGCGAGCTTCTCTTTGTATGCACATCTGTGGTGAACGTGTCGCCAAGCCTCACGCTGGAGATTCTGCTGCGAATCATCAAGGTGATCAAAGACTACTTGGGCGTTCTCTCGGAGGAAGGCATTCGCAGGAACTTTACGCTGGTGTACGAACTGCTGGACGAGATGATTGACGTTGGGGTCTCGCAGGAGCTCAATACCGAAAACCTGCGACCGTACATCTTCAATGAGGTCGTCCGCGTGTCGGGCTCCGAGAC
>NW_908249.1:0-1027 GCF_000209065.1 Trypanosoma cruzi | reverse complement strand
AGACGACACTGCCGCCATTGCACGGCGCGTTTGGACTGACTTTTCCGCACGTGGTTTGACGGACATACCCGAATTTCAGACACTCGACATGGCGGCAGCATTGGGCGTGGCGAACGCCTGCGAGTCTTTTCTGTGCCGTTTCCCCCGCCACGTGGAGTATGCTGCAATTCAGATTGCGTCACCCGAGAGGGTTCTCGAGCTTGTGCCGCCAGAGATGCTGGACAGCAAGAAGGTGCAGAAGGCCTTCCATGTGACGACGCTGTACCTGGGTCGTGACGCCTGCAAGGACCCTGTCCTGCTGCAGCAGCTGGAGGGGCTGCTGGGCGAGTCCATTGAGCTCACGCTGACGAGCGTTGCGTCTGATCCGAAGGGGACGGCGATCGCGGTGCGCAACGAGGGAGAGTTCCGCTGCGAAAATGTTCATCCACACATCACCATCGCGAACGCGCCGGGTGTTCCGCCTGTGCACAGCAACGAGCTGCTGGACGATTCCCATGCAGATGACCCGTGCCGCACCGTCGTCAGTCTCCCCGTCGGCACACGCATCACCGGGACATTTGTCTTCAGGTAGCCGTGAGAGACACTGCGGTGCTCGCCGCTGGCTGCAGTGGCATCCTCTTCCACCCCATGCTGGGCTCGTGGGGTGCTGGTGGCCGTGGTGGTGTAAGCACCTGCTTTGTGACTGCATCGCCGAGTGTAGTGCATGACGTTCCCACACTCCCGTGGCGACCCCGCTTCCCACATTCAGTATTGTGATGGTTCTATGGACTTCCGCTGTTGTTTTCTAGGAGCTTGTGGAGGGAATGATCGCGGGGAAGGCTGGCTATTTAAATTAATATGTATCCTGATAAAATGAATACGCTTTACGACACTTTTCTACCGTATGATTTTTGGTATGACCACGGCTGTAGGGAACCATGGAACCGATGGCCGCCAGATAATTTCGTAAATTTAATTTTACCATCTCACCCACTCCCTTTTGACTCCCACATTGCGGTGGGGTCTTGTGGCTGGAGAGCCCCAAAGC
>NW_908248.1:0-1027 GCF_000209065.1 Trypanosoma cruzi | reverse complement strand
AGCACTCGTCAAATGACCCAGCACCCATTTCCCCCAGTCGAAGCTCGCAAAAGAAATGGTGGTGGATTGAAAGATAGCGCTGCTGCGCCACCTTAAATCGCACTCTCGCGTGATGGGGATCGTCGAGCATCACGACAGCAGCATTTTTGACATCGGATGGAGAAAATGTAATGTTTGCTGAGCCCGATTGCTGCGACGATCGCAGCACAGGCTCGCCATTCAGGTACACCTTCACGTAACAGGAATTCGCTGGTGTCAAGTGACGAATACCAATAAGACGTATTTCCATCGGCGAAGAATACACATCCGGTCCGTATTTTTCCAGCAACGAACGCACCAGCCTCCCTTCACGCCCTGCATGATCCAAAAGAAGAGGCTCTACGCGGTGCAGCTTTTGAGGGGCATAATGGTAGAGTAGCCGTTGGAGTTGCAATCGAGAAGACGCGGGCCCCGTGCCTGCAATGGAGTCCCCGCTAAAATTCACCGCGCATAGTTCCACCTGCACGCACCCTTTAAAATATGCATCACCACTACCAGCATGACGCACCAGTGGTACAGTAAGCGACATGGTTTGTTTCCTTACCAATGTGCGGAGCGTGAAAACAGTTGTGCCCAAATCGGTCGTCTCTGTTCCAGAAATCCCCTTGCCAACGATGGACACAAGAACCTCGTCTCTCTCGGGAAGAAGATCGTGGAATGTGACGGGATCGTTAAAATAGGCCGTGTCATCCTCGCCAACACGCACAGTGCTGCTTTTATAATAATGTAATCCCGCATGAATCACGGCGTATACCGTCTGGCGTTTGAAAATGTTGCGATAAGACGCCGAATGTCTCCCTTCTTCATTTCCGTCGTTGTCTTCAGTCTCGGATGCGCCCATAGAAGCGGCGGCCGCGGGACTGTCCCACGTGGGGACTGACGGCTCCCACCGCTTCACTGAGACTCGAACATCACACCGTGGTGGACACGGGCCAAGGGTCTTTATGTAATGATCCACATCGCACAGCGATGAACTGATCACATCGAG
>NW_908247.1:0-1027 GCF_000209065.1 Trypanosoma cruzi | reverse complement strand
CGTGAGACACTGACGGGCAAGACGATCGCGCTCGAGGTGGAATCCAGCGACACCATTGAGAACGTGAAGGCGAAGATCCAGGACAAGGAGGGCATTCCGCCGGACCAGCAGCGCCTGATCTTCGCTGGCAAGCAGCTGGAGGACGGCCGCACGCTCGCAGACTACAACATCCAGAAGGAGTCCACGCTGCACCTTGTGCTGCGCCTGCGCGGCGGCATGCAGATCTTCGTGAAGACACTGACGGGCAAGACGATCGCGCTCGAGGTGGAATCCAGCGACACCATTGAGAACGTGAAGGCGAAGATCCAGGACAAGGAGGGCATTCCGCCGGACCAGCAGCGCCTGATCTTCGCTGGCAAGCAGCTGGAGGACGGCCGCACGCTCGCAGACTACAACATCCAGAAGGAGTCCACGCTGCACCTTGTGCTGCGCCTGCGCGGTGGTGTGATGGAGCCGACACTTGAGGCCCTGGCGAAGAAGTACAACTGGGAGAAGAAGGTATGCCGCCGCTGCTACGCCCGTCTGCCGGTGCGTGCGTCCAACTGCCGCAAGAAGGCATGTGGCCACTGCTCCAACCTCCGCATGAAGAAGAAGCTGCGGTAGTCTGCGATGCTGTGGACCGACGCATTGAAATACACACCGTCTTCGGCGTTCCTTTTTTTTATATGTTTTTTTTTATTGAGAAGATGTCTTGTTTGTTGTTGTTTTTTTTTCAGTTTTTATGATACGAGCAGTTTGTCCGACTGCATTCATGCAGTGATTGGTAATTCTTTCTATTCTTTGGAATTATGGCGATATTATTCTTGTCTTTTAAAATTCTTACAACCAATTGTGCCTTAGAGTTTCCTGCTTAGTTGCTATTAACACACTGTTAGGAACGCGAAACCATGCAGATCTTCGTGAAGACACTGACGGGCAAGACGATCGCGCTCGAGGTGGAGTCCAGCGACACCATTGAGAACGTGAAGGCGAAGATCCAGGACAAGGAGGGCATTCCGCCGGACCAGCAGCGCCTGATCTTCGCTGG
>NW_908246.1:0-1027 GCF_000209065.1 Trypanosoma cruzi | reverse complement strand
AACGGCTCCGCCTCGTCGTGATCCAGGCCCAGGCGGTGCTCGCGCTGTCGTTCAACAATCGCATGCGGCGCCTCATCCTCAAGCAGGGCGGCCTCCAACGGCTGCGCCTCGTCGTGATCCAGACCCAGGCGGTGCTCGCGCTGTCGTTCAACAATCGCATGCGGCGCCTCGTCCTCAAGCAGGGCGGCTTCACGTGCTGTGAAGCCCTGGCGGTCACGCGCAGCAAGGTCACGGTCACGCTTCTCAGCCATGAAAATAGGCTCGCCTTCCCTGTCACTGTAGAGGGCGGCCTCCAACGGCTGCGCCTCGTCGTGATCCAGGCCCAGGCGGTGCTCGCGCTGTCGTTCAACAATCGCATGCGGCGCCTCGTCCTCAAGCAGGGCGGCCTCCAACGGCTCCGCCTCGTCGTGATCCAGACCCAGGCGGTGCTCGCGCTGTCGTTCAACAATCGCATGCGGCGTCTCATCCTCAAGCAGGGCGGCCTCCAACGGCTGCGCCTCGTCGTGATCCAGACCCAGGCGGTGCTCGCGCTGTCGTTCAACAATCGCATGCGGCGCCTCATCCTCAAGCAGGGCGGCTTCTAACGGCTCCGCCTCGTCGTGATCCAGACCCAGGCGGTGCTCGCGCTGTCGTTCAACAATCGCATGCGGCGCCTCGTCCTCAAGCAGGGCGGCTTCACGTGCTGTGAAGCCCTGGCGGTCACGCGCAGCAAGGTCACAGTCACGCTTCTCAGCCATGAAAATAGGCTCGCCTTCCCTGTCACTGTAGAGGGCGGCCTCCAACGGCTGCGCCTCGTCGTGATCCAGGCCCAGGCGGTGCTCGCGCTGTCGTTCAACAATCGCATGCGGCGTCTCATCCTCAAGCAGGGCGGCCTCCAACGGCTGCGCCTCGTCGTGATCCAGACCCAGGCGGTGCTCGCGCTGTCGTTCAACAATCGCATGCGGCGCCTCATCCTCAAGCAGGGCGGCTTCTAACGGCTCCGCCTCGTCGTGATCCAGACCCAGGCGGTGCTCGCGCGTCGTCAACA
>NW_908245.1:0-1027 GCF_000209065.1 Trypanosoma cruzi | reverse complement strand
GGTGGCTGCGGTGAAGAAATACCCCATGATCATCACCATGCCCAAAAAGATGTCACATGAGAAGGAGGTGACCCTCCAGGCCCTGGGAGCAGAGGTGATTCGAACGGAGACCGCATTGCCATGGGACCACCCGGATAGTCTCATTGGCATGGCTCGGCGTCTGGAGAAGGAGAAGGGCTACGTGTTGCTGGACCAGTACCGGAACCCAAGCAATCCGAAGGCGCACTACGAAGGCACGGCTCAGGAGATTTACGATCAGTGCGGTGGAAAGGTTGACATGGCGGTGTTCACCACTGGGACGGGCGGCACAATGGCCGGAGTGGCAAAACGATTAAAGGAATTGCTGCCCAACATTGTCATTGTCGGCGTCGATCCGTACGGGAGCATTTTGGCCGATCCCTCGGTACCGCTGGATCCGAAGCCGTACCTCGTTGAGGGCATCGGGTACGATTTTGTGCCAGATGTCTGCGAACGGAAGTACGTTGATCGGTGGGTGAAGTCCGCTGACAAGGAAAGCTTTGCGCTGGCGTCGGAGGTTCACCGCGAAGAGGCGCTCCTCGTCGGAGGGAGCAGTGGTGCCGCCATGTGGGGTGTGCTGCAGGCAGCGAAAGATCTTCGTCCTGACCAGCGGTGCGTTGTGGTATTCCCGGATGGCATCCGCAACTACATGACAAAGTTCCCGGACAAGAATTGGCTGGTGGAGAACGGCCTGGAGGAGGGCGAAGTGACACGCCCAACCTACGGGTCGCTGGAGGCGCAGCTGGAAGAGGCAAAGAAAAAACTGTCGGAGTATGAGGCGAAATGCGGCGGCAGCGTGGAGGAGGGTAAACGTTGCTGTGAAAAAGCAAAGTAATATATGAATACATACATACATATATATAAATAAAACATAAACATACATAACGGGGCAAAACGAGGTAACTTTTGAATAAATTCTGGGATCAGGGCGAATGCAAGGCAACGGTAATTGCATGGGTACGGCAGCATTGTTAGGGAGGGAAGTGGAGTGTTTGGGGGGCACTGCGGG
>NW_908244.1:0-1027 GCF_000209065.1 Trypanosoma cruzi | reverse complement strand
TTTCATTCCCACCTCACGGCGGGGTCTTGTGGCTGGAGGATTGCAGTGTCTGTCATTTCGTAAGAAATAAATGTTTCAGATCTTTCCCGAGTTCAAAAGGTCACGTCAGTAGTCAAAAGAATCAATATATTTAATTAGAGGAAAACATTTAGGCAATTTACTGCTTCTGCTTTAACTCTTTTTTTCCCTTTCTTGTTTGGTTTCTATAGAAATAATTTGAGGGTCCGGCCAGCGCTCACGAGGATTATTCACTTTTTTCCCTCGGTCCTTGATGGCTGAATTGTGAATTTCATCTTCTTCTTTTCTTCCTTTCTGGGCGTACGTGTGTTTTGTTTGAGTGCGATTCTCATGACGAAAAACACAAAATGAGGCCCCGCGAAAGGGGCAAGAGGATCTCATGCAATCAAATTGACCAAAACGGAAGCCTCTCAGTGCACTCCTTTTTTCTCGTTTTATTTATTTATTTTTTCCTGCTGGCCTCAATTTCAGTGCGTTGTTTTTTATATTTTCTGCCGAGAGGCTGTCAACGAAAAATAATTCCGCTGTCCTCCATTAGTTATTCTGTTTCTTGTCTCTTGTCCGGCTGCCTGCCATGCGCTTGCTTCACATTTGGGACGATGTTTGTGGGGATTTGTTGTCTCTCTTACCTCTGCTGTTTGTGCGAGGGAGGAGGCGAGCCTGGCCGGTGTGCCCCTCGCTTGTCACGCATGCGGAGCCCATGCCGGAGTGAGGCAGGGGACCATGAATTGTTTGCGAAGCATGACGGAAGACTGATGCAGGAGGAGCGAGAAGCCTTTTTTTTTCACGGACTAACGCTTTTTTTGGGGATTTGGGAAATGGGGTTTATAATGACTGTCCATGCAGGGCTCTTGCTAACATTTACCGCAACTGACATGCCTCACACTCCCTGCTGCGTCATTCTTTCTTGGTGTCTTCATGCTTGCTGTTTTTTAATTATTTGAATTCATTTCTTTTGGGAGGCGAAGGGTTTGTAGCGGTCGATCGGTCGAGGCGGAGACATAGACAC
>NW_908243.1:0-1027 GCF_000209065.1 Trypanosoma cruzi | reverse complement strand
TACGGAAACAGCAACAGTAGCAACATCAGCGGTAGAGGAGTGTCCTTCTCGAGGGAATAGGAGTGTGGAGGGGCAAGAGAAGGCCGCAGGATGGACAGAGGCGGGGTCTGTTACGAGGTTTTTCGGTGATTGCGCGCTACCACCGAGTATATGGATGCATAATAGTTTTTGGCAGCGAGGGACAATTCAGAAAGTACACGAAAACGGAGAAGGGGAGGGTGTGCGAATTCGTTTGCATCTTTCGTGTGCCTTTTACGATACCGGTGGATTCTTAACAAGTGACTGGTTCCCAGCGACTGGGCACGTTGTGGCTGGGGCGGAGCGCGCGGTTTATGTCTTCTCCACAGAACAGCCGGGGGCTCCGCTGTATTCTGTTTTATGCGTCGGCTGCAGTTTTCTTGCTTGCCACCCCTGCCTGCCCATTGTGGGCTGCCTTTCCTTTGGAAGGTCGGCAGAGACAGGCAAGCAGCCAGGTGCTTGTGTGCTGCATGTCTTTGAGTGGACGACTGGCGGCACCCTTTTTCTTGCCGCCGAAAAGCGTACATTTCATGGTGTCCCGCGTCATGACGTTTACTACAGCTGCTCGTGGAAGTTTAGTGCTGATCGGCAATTGGCCATCTGTAACGTCGTAGAGGGTGCCGTGCATGTGCTGCACCTTGCGAAGACAGAGGAGGGATTTGAGGCGGCGTCGCAGGAGGGTACGGAGACTTCTTTATCCTCGTCATCTTCATTACCGCGGCCCTTGTACACATTTAACCGGGAACGTGAAGCACCAATTCCATTGCATTCGCTTATCAACATTGAGTTTATATCTGCTGCGACACATGCTCTGCCCGAAGTGACACCGCCTACCACCTCGTTGTCGTTGCACAACACAGGTGGTGTATTAGTGCGGGAACACATGTTGGCAAGGCGCATGCTGCATTCATCCGGACCACGACGTAAGGTTTGTCGTTCGCATGACAGCAGGGATGCTGCAAGGGCGGCACGAATTCAACGTGGGAATGGCAACCGTCTGCATCATCAT
>NW_908242.1:0-1027 GCF_000209065.1 Trypanosoma cruzi | reverse complement strand
TCTCTCCCACTCTATCGCTGTCAAACTGCTCCACTCCCTTTTGTTTGCATTTTTGCTTCACCGTCGTCTCTCACTCTCTCACACTTTTGTCCTTATGAACATACGCCTGTTCAGCATGCGGGGTTGCCCGTGCCAGCGGAACGGTTCCAGCCGGGCGAAAAAGGCACCAACGGCGGACTCCGCGTGGACGGCAATGACGCCTGCGTCTCTCTCACAGGACGCACGCCGCCTCCCACACTTCTGGGAGGAACTTCCCGTGGTCTCTGCCTCCTGAGTGCTTGCTGTTGTTGTTGTGGCTGGTGTGGCTGTTGTTGCCGCGTCATCTCGCCGCCCCTTGTGGCACGCCGCGAGCTCTCCTTCTCCATCGTGGCGGAGAGACTCTTCACGACGTACTGGCGCACGTCATCGACCTGCGGGGCACGGAACGGCATCACATCGTCGTAGTGAACCGGCGCCATGTAGACAAGAAATAGGCAGATGGAATTCTGCGTGGGAGGTAAGGATATCGCCGCAGCCTCATCTCGTTTCTCCTTTTCCACCTCCTCTTTCTCCAGACAAACGATGGACTGCGAGGCCCCTAACTCATCATGCTGGAACACCAAATGCCAACGTGACGCTTCGCTTGTAATGACGTGAATATTCACATGAAAACATCGTGCGGCTGCGTTAAGACACAACTCGTCACCCCACACACCGCTTTGCTGCATATTTCGCAGGTACTCGTCCCACTCCGCCTCGCCGTCAAAGAGGACACTGTAGCTTTCGGCCCGCTGCCGCATGTAATCCACAACGAGGCGGCGCAGAAGCATGTGGTTGCCGGGTTGACCAAAAAGTTGATTCGCGAGGCCGCGGAAGAGGCAGTTGCCATCTGAAACCTGCTCATTCACCTGCAAAATGCCAAGTTGCCGCATACGATCTGCAAGACGCTCCTTTGCCTCTTCAATTCCCGCTGACGCATCTGCTCCGCAATCGTTCCGGCATCATTGACGCCAAACTCAATGCCCGACTGCATCTCCCTCTCGCTAAG
>NW_908241.1:0-1027 GCF_000209065.1 Trypanosoma cruzi | reverse complement strand
CGCATCTTCGTCAGTTTGATAGTGACGTTTGGGCAGCGCTCTGCCTGGCGCATGATGTAAAAAAGTTGTGAAATGTCCGCCACCTCGCAGAAGATGGCGTTTTCTTGCAGCTGCGACTGGGACTGGAAGTCGCTGAAGATGGCCTGCGTGCGGCATCCGGCCCATACCTGCATGCCGTCTGCAAACTGCGTGCTCGTGAAGAAGCGAATGCGTGTGGGGTGCAGTTTGATCACGCACCGACGCTGAATGCCGCGGCACGCCTGGCACGCACTGGCAAGGGTGCGCTGGTCACGCACAGTGGCCTTGAACTTCATCAGCTACCTGCAGGGCCCCAGCCCACACAGAGAGGCATCAACGAGTACATGCCAGCGAAGAGAAGAGGAATGAAGAGTGAAAGAACACAACCACAGAAACAACAACAGGCAAAATACAGGAAAGCCAAAAAAAAAAAAGAAAAGAAAAGTGCGACACCGGCGTGCAAGTCAACGTGGCGGGAAAAAAACAACAACAACCAAAAAATCCCTCCAAACAAACAAAAAATGCATGGCAACTCACTAGGGGATTTTGCAAGTTTGACCTCCACATTTACATCGCAGGGACACGAGCGGTCCTTCGCTTCTCCTCTCTCCCTCCGGCCGCTCTTCCCCGTTCCTTCCGCTAAAAACAAATTACATAACGAGCTCCAGCGGGTGGGGTGCCGCTTTCCCCGCTGTTTTTCGTGGTGCATCCGCTATTGTGGTTTGAGTGCTCATGAGATCCTTCAGCATTGCTGTTAGCACCTCCTCAATGCTGCGCCGTTGCACAACGCAGCCAATTTCACCATCATCGTCATCGTCATCGTCATCGTCGTAGTCGGTGTGCTGCATGACTTGGTAGCTGGCCACGAGCTCCAGCGCCAGATTTGGCGTGTAGCCAACTTCACACAGTGAGCCGCACTCTTCGCATATCAGTTCGCCCTGCTCCGTGAACATAAACGGCAGACACTGCTGGGCAAAGGGTGTGGCCGCATGGCCAAAGCGTGCGTGGG
>NW_908240.1:0-1027 GCF_000209065.1 Trypanosoma cruzi | reverse complement strand
CCGACGATGACGCCACGTGGACGCCGCACTACAGTCCGACGCGGTACGGGCCGACGGAGACGCTGCAGGTGACGGAGACGGTGGCGCTGCCGCCCACGCGGACCCCGACGGCGTCGGTGAGCAGCACGCTGTGGTGGAGCGACGTGGCGTGCCCGACGCTCGCCGTGACGACGACGGCGGATGGTGGGAGCCTGACGCAGAACGACATCCGCGGCGGTGGGAGCGTTGTCCCGACGCTGCTGATGGTGGCGCTGCCGCCGCCGTTTCGGTGGGCACGCGACCCGCAACTCGGCACGCATCTGAGCTTCGTGCCGGTGTCGACGGCGCAGCCGAGCGGGTTCGGTGGTCCGTGGGGAGCGATGCTGAGCAACGCGACGTGGGTGCGCAACGCGACGAATCCGTCCACTGTCCTGGAGCTGGCTGTGCCCGTGCACCGCGGTTACTTCATTGCTGCCGACGAGACGATAGTCATTCGCTGCGACGCTGCGGCGGTGTTCGGCGACTGCAAGGGTGTGCTGCTTGGGTCCTTCACGATCAGGTCTGACACGCTGCCCGCCGCTGCCAGCGCCCTCTCGGCGATTACCGGCGTTGTTGCGGGTGCGACGGCTGTTGCCGTGGTGGTGACCGGCGGGCTGGGCTCCATTCTGGAGATGCAGGGGCTCGGCGTGTTTGCGAGGATGTCATGCGCCTCGGCGCAGGAGCGTGCGAGCACCGTTGCGCTGCCGTACTTCCTGTCGGTGTTTGCTGCCCTTGATCCGCTGTGGATGGTGGTGGGCAACGCGCTGCTCGCCGCTGTGTTCGGGTGCGTGCACTACGGTGTGACGGCGGCCTTCCAGCGGTGGCGCGGCGTGGACGCGGCGAGTGCGTGGGCGGCGATGCGCTTCCCGAGCCTGACGTACGTTGTGGCGCACGCGATGCACCTCGGCATCTTCTTCGGCTCCGTGCTTGCACTGGCGATGCCCGGCGCCCGCGTGCAGCACCGCGTGATCGGTGTCGTTGGCGTGCTGTACGGTGTGGCGTTCCCCTG
>NW_908239.1:0-1027 GCF_000209065.1 Trypanosoma cruzi | reverse complement strand
GGATTTTTGAGCCGCCCTTGACTGCGTGCGTGCGTCCTTTGCGACGGGGACACACCGCGCGTACTTGTACACTGGTCGTGGACCGAGCGCGCAGTCGATGCACATTGCCCATGTCATGCCGTTTTTATTGACGCGGTACCTGCAGGATGCGCTCGGTCTTCCGTTGGTGATCCAGATAACCGATGATGAGAAGCACTTCTTCCGCGACATTCCCGTCAGCGGGGAGAGGGCGAGCGGGTTGGTGGTGGAGAACATAAAAGACATCATTGCCTTTGGCTTCGATCCACGCAAGACATTTATATTCCGCAACACGATGTACATGGGGGACATGTACCCAACTGTCGTGCAGGTGCAGCGCATGTTGACGCTGAGCGCTTTGAAGAATGCATTTGGCCTGAAGGATAGCGACAATGTTGGAAAGGCAGCCTTTCCAGCGGTGCAGGCCGCACCGTGTTTTAGCAGTGCCTTCCCCCGTGTGCTGCGACGGCTAGCTGGGACCCGCCGCTGAAGTGCATCATTCCCTGTGCAATTGATCAGGACGCTTTTTTCCTCTTGGCACGCAGCGTCGCGCCGCGTATGAAGTGCTGCGCCCCCGCACTGCTGCACACAAAGTTCCTCCCCGCACTGAAGGGAGCGCAGTTCAAGATGAGCAGCAGCGCCAGGGAGAACGGAGTCATCACACTACACGACACGGAGCAGGAGGTGCGGAAGAAGGTGCGCAAGGCCTTCTCTGGTGGGGGTGGCACGTTGGAGGACATGCGTGCGGAGGGTGTCAACCTGCACGCAGACGTGGCGTACCAACTCATTCGGTTCTTCTGCCCCGACGACAATCTCCTCGCGGAGGTGACGTCGAAGTACAGCAGGGGTGAGATGAACAGCGCCGAGGTAAAGGGCCTCGCCGCGGATGTCGTTGTGCGGCACGTCTTGTCGGGGTGGCAGGCGCGGCGGGCTGGCGTCACAGATGCCGACGTGGAACACTTCTCCGGCATCCGCAGCATTCTTCTGTGAATGCCGGCAGGAGGTGGAA
>NW_908238.1:0-1027 GCF_000209065.1 Trypanosoma cruzi | reverse complement strand
TCGGCGGATCGTTTTCGAGTGGCTGCTGCACCACATGGCTGTGGTCTAAATTTTTGTTGCGAATTATGAATGGTGGTGGTCAGAGACACTCTCTTTCAATGTCTGTTTGCGTGTTCACACACTGGACACCAAACAACCCTGAACTATCCGCTGCTTGGAGGAATTTCGCGAGATCTTGCCCACAGGGGTGCTGCACTCGGCGGATCGTTTTCGAGCGGCTGCTGCACCACACGTTGTGGTCTAAATTTTTTTTTCGAATTATGGATGGTGGTGGTCAGAGACACTCTCTTTCAATGTCTGTTTGCGTGTTCACACACTGGACACCAAACAACCCTGAACTATCCGCTGCTTGGAGGAATTTCGCGAGATCTTGCCCACAGGGGTGCTGCACTCGGCGGATCGTTTTCGAGCGGCTGCTGCACCACACGTTGTGGTCTAAATTTTTGTTGCGAATTATGAATGGTGGTGGTCAGAGACACTCTCTTTCAATGTCTGTTTGCGTGTTCACACTCCGGACACCAAACAACCCTGAATTATCCGCTGCTTGGAGGAATTTCGCGAGATCTTGTCCACAGTGGTGCTGCAGTCGGCGGATCGTTTTCGAGCGGCTGCTGCACCACACGTTGTGGTCTAAATTTTTGTTGCGAATTATGAATGGTGGTGGTCAGAGACACTCTCTTTCAATGTCTGTTTGCGTGTTCACACTCCGGACACCAAACAACCCTGAATTATCCGCTGCTTGGAGGAATTTCGCGAGATCTTGCCCACAGTGGTGCTGCACTCGGCGGATCGTTTTCGAGCGGCTGCTGCACCACACGTTGTGGTCTAAATTTTTGTTTCGAATTATGAATGGTGGTGGTCAGAGACACTCTCTTTCAATGTCTGTTTGCGTGTTCACACTCCGGACACCAAACAACCCTGAATTATCCGCTGCTTGGAGGAATTTCGCGAGATCTTGCCCACAGTGGTGCTGCAGTCGGCGGATCGTTTTCGAGCGGCTGCTGCACCACATGCTGTGGTCTAAATT
>NW_908237.1:0-1027 GCF_000209065.1 Trypanosoma cruzi | reverse complement strand
AAAATGAGGAATTGCAGTCGCAGCTGAAGGAGGCGCGCCGTGGACTGGAGAAGCTGGACGCCGTGCAGCGTCAAAATGAGGAATTGCAGTCGCAGCTGAAGGAGGCGCGCCGTGGACAGGAGAAGCTGGACGCCGTGCAGCGTCAAAATGAGGAATTGCAGTCGCAGCTGAAGGAGGTGCGCCGCGGACTGGAGAAGCTGGACGCCGTGCAGCGTCAAAATGAGGAATTGCAGTCGCAGCTGAAGGAGGCGCGCCGCGGACAGGAGAAGCTGGACGCCGTGCAGCATCAAAATGAGGAATTGCAGTCGCAGCTGAAGGAGGCGCGCCGCGGACAGGAGAAGCTGGACGCCGTGCAGCATCAAAATGAGGAATTGCAGTCGCAGCTGAAGGAGGTGCGCCGCGGACTGGAGAAGCTGGACGCCGTGCAGCGTCAAAATGAGGAATTGCAGTCGCAGCTGAAGGAGGCGCGCCGTGGACAGGAGAAGCTGGACGCCGTGCAGCGTCAAAATGAGGAATTGCAGTCGCAGCTGAAGGAGGCGCGCCGTGGACAGGAGAAGCTGGACGCCGTGCAGCGTCAAAATGAGGAATTGCAGTCGCAGCTGAAGGAGGCGCGCCGTGGACAGGAGAGGCTGGACGCCGTGCAGCGTCAAAATGAGGAATTGCAGTCGCAGCTGAAGGAGGCGCGCCGTGGACAGGAGAAGCTGGACGCCGTGCAGCGTCAAAATGAGGAATTGCAGTCGCAGCTGAAGGAGGTGCGCCGCGGACTGGAGAAGCTGGACGCCGTGCAGCGTCAAAATGAGGAATTGCAGTCGCAGCTGAAGGAGGCGCGCCGTGGACAGGAGAAGCTGGACGCCGTGCAGCATCAAAATGAGGAATTGCAGTCGCAGCTGAAGGAGGTGCGCCGCGGACAGGAGAAGCTGGACGCCGTGCAGCATCAAAATGAGGAATTGCAGTCGCAGCTGAAGGAGGCGCGCCGCGGACAGGAGAAGCTGGACGCCGTGCAGCGTCAAAATGAGGAATGCAGTCG
>NW_908236.1:0-1027 GCF_000209065.1 Trypanosoma cruzi | reverse complement strand
TGTTTCGAATTATGAATGGTGGTGGTCAGAGACACTCTCTTTCAATGTCTGTTTGGGTGTTCACACACTGGACGCCAAACAACCCTGAACCATCCGCTGCTTGGAGGAATTTCGCGAGATCTTGCCCACAAGGGTGCTGCAGTCGGCGGATCGTTTTCGAGCGGCTGCTGCACCGCACGTTGTGGTCTAAATTTTTGTTTCGAATTATGAATGGTGGTGGTCAGAGACACTCTCTTTCAATGTCTGTTTGCGTGTTCACACACTGGACGCCAAACAACCCTGAACTATCCGCTGCTTGGAGGAATTTCGCGAGCTCTTGCCCACATGGGTGCTGCACTCGGCGGATCGTTTTCGAGCGGCTGCTGCACCGCACGTTGTGGTCTAAATTTTTGTTTTGAATTATGAATGGTGGTGGTCAGAGACACTCTCTTTCAATGTCTGTTTGCGTGTTCACACACTGGACGCCAAACAACCCTGAACTATCCGCTGCTTGGAGGAATTTCGCGAGATCTTGCCCACAAGGGTGCTGCAGTCGGCGGATCGTTTTCGAGTGGCTGCTGCACCGCACGTTGTGGTCTAAATTTTTGTTTCGAATTATGAATGGTGGTGGTCAGAGACACTCTCTTTCAATGTCTGTTTGCGTGTTCACACACTGGACGCCAAACAACCCTGAACTATCCGCTGCTTGGAGGAGTTTCGCGAGATCTTGCCCACAAGGGTGCTGCACTCGCCGGATCGTTTTCGAGCGGCCGCTGCACAGCACGTTGTGGTCTAAATTTTTGTTTCGAATTATGAATGGTGGTGGTCAGAGACACTCTCTTTCAATGTCTGTTTGCGTGTTCACACACTGGACGCCAAACAACCCTGAACTATCCGCTGCTTGGAGGAATTTCGCGAGATCTTGCCCACAAGGGTGCTGCACTCGGCGGATCGTTTTCGAGCGGCTGCTGCACCGCACGTTGTGGTCTAAATTTTTGTTTCGAATTATGAATGGTGGTGGTCAGAGACACTCTCTTTTCATGTCTGT
>NW_908235.1:0-1027 GCF_000209065.1 Trypanosoma cruzi | reverse complement strand
CTGTTTGTGCAGCACACCATTGGTTCCAAGGATACGCTCAGGAGCGAGGTGCAATGGGTTAATCGTGTAGTTTTGCCGGCTGCGGGTGTGCTTCCCTACACATTTATTTCGTGCTACGGGTATGTGGACCTGTTTACATTTTCTTGGGAGGAAAATGGCGAGGCGTCTTCTTACTCGGCCCCGGTCGAGGCGGCATTTTCTTCAAAAACAGATTGGAGCGGCTTTGTGCGGTGTGGGCGGACGCAACACATGGTTCAAATACATAAAAAGGGCTTTGGTGATCCCGCCATGCTGGTGGTAAGTGGGCCCTGCAACAGGCCGCACCTGACACTCGTGAATTTTACGTCTTACGCCTACCGTGAGGTTGGCCCCATGGGGGTGTCGTCTCCTTCTATTTTTTCGCTGGCAAGTAATGATTTGCTGCAGCTGTCCGGAGGGGACAAGGAGCACGTGTTGCGGTTGACTCACAACACCTCGACCGCTTTGGATGGTGAGGTGATGGCATTTGTTCGACATCAGCAGGACGCTGTCACGGTCGTGTTGTCTCTGGTTCCACTGAATACAACTGTGTTGCTAAAAGACAACACATGTTGCACCATCAGCCCTCAAATGAAGGAGGAGGTTGAAGATGGTTCAACTGGAACGAAAACTACGGTTCGTCTGGATGTCAAGGTCTCTTACTTATCCTTTATGATTCGTGATGACGAGGAGAGCTCGGTTCTCCTCACAGTGGAAAGTAGTGAGTTCTGGATGGTCCAACACTCCATGAAGTTAGCGGCGCAGTACACAATGTCAAATGCGTCCATTCAGAGCACATATAAATCAAAAAATTGCCATGTGCTTAAACCGTTCTGTTTTGACATGACGGTGCGTGATGTGGAATTGTTGATCAATGCAATCTCCGCATGCTCGGCTCAGGTGAATGCAACACGGCTAGAGTTGGAATTATCCGATATCCTTTTGTATCAGTCTTACCAGCTGGCAGCACACTGCCAAGACAATTCATGGAAGACAATGAAGAAGAAAG
>NW_908234.1:0-1027 GCF_000209065.1 Trypanosoma cruzi | reverse complement strand
CTGTGGGCAAGATCTCGCGAAATTCCTCCAAGCAGCGGATAGTTCAGGGTTGTTTGGCGTTCAGTGTGTGAACACGCAAACAGACATTGAAAGAGAGTGTCTCTGACCACCACCATTCATAATTCGAAACAAAAATTTAGACCACAACGTGCGGTGCAGCAGCCGCTCGAAAACGATCCGCCGAGTGCAGCACCCATGTGGGCAAGATCTCGCGAAATTCCTCCAAGCAGCGGATAGTTCAGGGTTGTTTGGCGTCCAGTGTGTGAACACGCAAACAGACATTGAAAGAGAGTGTCTCTGACCACCACCATTCATAATTCGAAACAAAAATTTAGACCACAGCGTGTGGTGCAGCATCCACTCGAAAACGATCCGCCGACTGCAGCACCCCTGTGGGCAAGATCTCGCGACATTCCTCCAAGCAGCGGATGGTTCAGGGTTGTTTGGCGTTCAGTGTGTGAACACACAAACAGACATTGAAAGAGAGTGCCTCTGACCACCACCATTCATAATTCGAAACAAAAATTTAGACCACAACGTGCGGTGCAGCGGCCGCTCGAAAACGATCCGGCGACTGCAGCACCCTTGTGGGCAAGATCTCGCGAAATTCCTCCAAGCAGCGGATAGTTCAGGGTTGTTTGGCGTCCAGTGTGTGAACACGCAAACAGACATTGAAAGAGAGTGTCTCTGACCACCACCATTCATAATTCGAAACAAAAATTTAGACCACAACGTGCGGTGCAGCATCCACTCGAAAACGATACGCCGACTGCAGCACCCATGTGGGCAAGATCTCGCGACATTCCTCCAAGCAGCGGATAGTTCAGGGTTGTTTGGCGTCCAGTGTGTGAACACACAAACAGACATTGAAAGAGAGTGCCTCTGACCACCACCATTCATAATTCGAAACAAAAATTTAGACCACAACGTGCGGTGCAGCATCCACTCGAAAACGATACGCCGACTGCAGCACCCATGTGGGCAAGATCTCGCGACATTCCTCCAAGCAGCCGATGGTTCAGGGGTG
>NW_908233.1:0-1027 GCF_000209065.1 Trypanosoma cruzi | reverse complement strand
TGTCCTCCGTGCTGTGCAGTGGCGGCGCGGCCTCCTTCTCTCCATCCTCCGCAGGCTCACTCAGCTCCCTCTCCGTGTCCGCAGGGACAACGTCCTCCGTGCTGTGCAGCGGCGGCGCGGCCTCCCTCTCAGCATCCTCCGCAGGCTCACTCAGCTCCCTCTCCGTGTCCGCAGGGACAATGTCCTCCGTGCTGTGCAGCGGCGGCGCGGCCTCCCTCTCAGCATCCTCCGCAGGCTCAGTCAGCTCCCTCTCCGTGTCCGCAGGGACAATGTCCTCCGTGCTGTGCAGTGGCGGCGCGGCCTCCTTCTCTCCATCCTCCGCAGGCTCACTCAGCTCCCTCTCCGTGTCCGCAGGGACAATGTCCTCCGTGCTGTGCAGCGGCGGCGCGGCCTCCTTCTCTCCATCCTCCGCAGGCTCACTCAGCTCCCTCTCCGTGTCCGCAGGGACAACGTCCTCCGTGCTGTGCAGCGGCGGCGCGGCCTCCCTCTCAGCATCCTCCGCAGGCTCAGTCAGCTCCCTCTCCGTGTCCGCAGGGACAATGTCCTCCGTGCTGTGCAGCGGCGGCGCGGGCTCCCTCTCAGCATCCTCCGCAGGCTCACTCAGCTCCCTCTCCGTGTCCGCAGGGACAATGTCCTCCGTGCTGTGCAGCGGCGGCGCGGCCTCCTTCTCTCCATCCTCCGCAGGCTCACTCAGCTCCCTCTCCGTGTCCGCAGGGACAATGTCCTCCGTGCTGTGCAGCGGCGGCGCGGCCTCCCTCTCAGCATCCTCCGCAGGCTCAGTCAGCTCCCTCTCCGTGTCCGCAGGGACAATGTCCTCCGTGCTGTGCAGCGGCGGCGCGGCCTCCTTCTCTCCATCCTCCGCAGGCTCACTCAGCTCCCTCTCCGTGTCCGCAGGGACAACGTCCTCCGTGCTGTGCAGCGGCGGCGCGGCCTCCCTCTCAGCATCCTCCGCAGGCTCACTCAGCTCCCTCTCCGTGTCCGCAGGGACAATGTCCTCCGTGCTGTGCAGCGGCGGCGCGGGCTCCCT
>NW_908232.1:0-1027 GCF_000209065.1 Trypanosoma cruzi | reverse complement strand
ATATTTTCTATATTTTTTTGCAGAACAGTAATAGAGGACAATATTTTCTATTTGTTTTGCAGAACAGTAACAGAGGACAATATTTTCTTTTTTTTTGCAGAACAGTAGTAGAGGACAATATTTTCTATATTTTTTTGCAGAACAGTAGTAGAGGACAATATTTTCTATTTGTTTTGCAGAACAGTAACAGAGGACAATATTTTCTATATTTTTTTGCAGAACAGTAGTAGAGGACAATATTTTCTATTTGTTTTGCAGAACAGTAACAGAGGACAATATTTTCTATATTTTTTTGCAGAACAGTAGTAGAGGACAATATTTTCTATATTTTTTTGCAGAACAGTAATAGAGGACAATATTTTCTATTTGTTTTTGCAGAACAGTAACAGAGGACAATATTTTCTATTTGTTTTGCAGAACAGTAATAGAGGACAATATTTTCTATTTGTTTTTGCAGAACAGTAATAGAGGACAATATTTTCTATATTTTTTTGCAGAACAGTAGTAGAGGACAATATTTTCTATTTGTTTTGCAGAACAGTAATAGAGGACAATATTTTCTATATTTTTTTGCAGAACAGTAGTAGAGGACAATATTTTCTATTTGTTTTGCAGAACAGTAATAGAGGACAATATTTTCTATTTGTTTTTGCAGAACAGTAGTAGAGGACAATATTTTCTTTTCTTTTTTGCAGAACAGTAACAGAGGACAATCTTTTCTATATTTTTTTGCAGAACAGTAGTAGAGGACAATATTTTCTATATTTTTTTGCAGAACAGTAGTAGAGGACAATATTTTCTATTTGTTTTGCAGAACAGTAATAGAGGACAATATTTTCTATATTTTTTTGCAGAACAGTAACAGAGGACAATATTTTCTATTTGTTTTTGCAGAACAGTAGTAGAGGACAATATTTTCTTTTCTTTTTTGCAGAACAGTAACAGAGGACAATATTTTCTATATTTTTTTGCAGAACAGTAGTAGAGGACAATATTTTCTATATTTTTTTGCAGAACAGTAACAGAG
>NW_908231.1:0-1027 GCF_000209065.1 Trypanosoma cruzi | reverse complement strand
GTATTTCACGCATTTGATTGTGCCACAATACATCCGCTCGTGTGGCCGCCGCATCCAAACAGCGGTGCCCAACACCGTGAGCGGCAGTCCACATCCTTGCATGTCCCAACGCAGTGGTATTTGACTGTCAGCCAGGCGCCAGACAACAAGAGAGTATTGTGCTGGCAGCACAGCACACGGAGCTGCAGTGAATGACTCGGGCGGCGACGCATCTATTTGTCGCAGAGCAGTGAAAAGGAGTCGGGCAAAATAATGCCGGCTGCATGCACGACACCATATCCACAGCCAAAGCATGCGACGTGATGTGTGTTTCACTGGTGCTGTGAAATGCCTGCAGACGACGTCACTAGTGGAGGCATGCCACCCATGATCAGCGGACAGACAATAATCGGCATGGGAGGCCACAAAAGGCAGCAACGACCCCAGCAGCAGGTGCAGCTCTCTCTCTCTGTTGCCTCCGAGAAGTAAATATTCCACCAGCCACAGCTGACTGTGCCATCGTGACACTCCATGCACGTCGTGGCTGCGTCAACACATCCTGTTCCCTGCAGCGCCTCAAAAGATGCCTCACTCCGTCCACTAAGCGCATCGGTGTGTGCCGTGCCTGGGCCGCTCGTGAGGACCACAGCGATGTGAGGGTCACCGAGTCGCAGCATGTTTGTTGTGACGTTTTTGCATGGCACCTGCACATACACACGCAGCGCCTGCATCCCTCCCTTTTGTGTCCGCCCTCTGCCGGAGTGGCCACACACACGGGCAGCAGCAAAATCATTTCTCCCTCGACAATCCAAAATCAACACCGACATCCCTCGCGACGCAAAGATCTCAGTTGCCAGCACGGGCTTCCTGCCGCTCTGCCATCGACACTGAAACACGGCACAGTGCACGCACTTATTTTCCTCGTGTGCAGGCAGCCGTTTGCTTCACACATTCTTCGATGGGCTGACGTCCATAAAAGCACGCCACAAAAGGCCACTGTGATCGCACAAGCCATTGCGATGAGCGTCTGTGTGTGCATGCATCCGCT
>NW_908230.1:0-1027 GCF_000209065.1 Trypanosoma cruzi | reverse complement strand
GGTGCTGCAGTCGGCGGATCGTTTTCGAGCGGCCGCTGCACCACACGCTGTGGTCTAAATTTTTGTTTCGAATTATGAATGGTGGTGGTCAGAGACACTCTCTTTCAATGTCTGTTTGCGTGTTCACACACTGGACGCCAAACAACCCTGAACTATCCGCTGCTTGGAGGAATGTCGCGAGATCTTGCCCACAAGGGTGCTGCAGTCGGCGGATCGTTTTCGAGCGGCTGCTGCACCACACGCTGTGGTCTAAATTTTTGTTTCGAATTATGAATGGTGGTGGTCAGAGACACTCTCTTTCAATGTCTGTTTGCGTGTTCACACACTGGACACCAAACAACCCTGAACTATCCGCTGCTTGGAGGTATTTCGCGAGACCTTGCCCACAGGGGTGCTGCAGTCGGCGGATCGTTTTCGAGCGGCCGCTGCACCACACGCTGTGGTCTAAATTTTTGTTTCGAATTATGAATGGTGGTGGTCAGAGACACTCTCTTTCAATGTCTGTTTGCGTGTTCACACACTGGACGCCAAACAACCCTGAACTATCCGCTGCTTGGAGGAATGTCGCGAGATCTTGCCCACAAGGGTGCTGCAGTCGGCGGATCGTTTTCGAGCGGCCGCTGCACCACACGCTGTGGTCTATGTTTTTGTTTCGAATTATGAATGGTGGTGGTCAGAGACACTCTCTTTCAATGTCTGTTTGCGTGTTCACACACTGGACGCCAAACAACCCTGAACTATCCGCTGCTTGGAGGAATGGCGCGAGATCTTGCCCACAAGGGTGCTGCAGTCGGATAATCGTTTTCGAGCGGCTGCTGCACCACACGCTGTGGTCTAAATTTTTGTTTCGAATTATGAATGGTGGTGGTCAGAGACACTCTCTTTCAATGTCTGTTTGCGTGTTCACACACTGGACGCCAAACAACCCTGAACTATCCGCTGCTTGGAGGAATGTCGCGAGATCTTGCCCACAAGGGTGCTGCAGTCGGCGGATCGTTTTCGAGCGGCTGCTGCACCACACGCTGTG
>NW_908229.1:0-1027 GCF_000209065.1 Trypanosoma cruzi | reverse complement strand
CCCGGGATCGGGAAGTCGATGGGTGCCGGCTCGTACCTCCTCTACCAGATGCTGCACTGCGATGCGGAGAAACTCCAAGTGGTTGCGTACAGTTTTGGTGGAAGCACGATGTACGTGTTTGACAAGACCATCAAGACGGTCACAAGATACGTGGGTAGAGGAGCATCCAAGGAATTTTTGCGGCATTTGAGGATGAATGGGTATGTTATTTACGATGTGACAAGGCAAGGGACACCGCCCGACGCAGGTTTTGCGCCCTATGTTGGATGGGGCATGATTGTGGTGTCATCGCCAAACGTGGGCAACTATGATGAATGGGAGACACAAGAAGGAGCGGCGCGAAACATCGTGAATTGCCCCGCCGAGATGGATGTGAAGGCGATGTGTGCATGGATGAAGCGTGACGAGACTTCGGAGAAACAGGCGGAGTGCTGGAAGATGGTCAAAGAACGCATGGATAAAGTGGGGCCGATTCCACGTCACGTCTTTGATGCGAATGAGTTCATTGCACACTCTGCTGCCATTGAGGATGCCTTGGAAGGGATCAAGTCCCGGGATGGTGAAGAGCACTTTACACATGGAGGAGTGAGACTGTGGGACTCTGAGGATCCGTCTCAAAAGCTCGTGAGGGTTGTCCGAGCAAGAGGAGAAGTCGGTGCTGAGGTATTTCTCAACGCACCGATATCTTTTTGCCTCGGGCGTCGAATACCGCACTATTTTGGGAAACGTGATGAGTGAGAAAGGTATTTTTCTTTTCTGTTGCTAGTATTGGGGAAGAGGAATGCTCTTTTGTCTGAATGTACGGGAAGGTTTGGCTTGCGCGCATTAATTTTTTTGGGAGTTTGTCGGTGCATTATTAGAGGACGTTAAGGAGCTGAGGCCACCAGCACGCCGTGGAGGACAGTGCGCGGTGCTGAAGGCGAACCCTGAAGGGCACCGCACCGAGCTATATGTGGAGTGGTTGCAATGGAATACCATACAAATACTAATATAAAGCATCGGCTGCTGCGCATACCGGCGGGAGCAA
>NW_908228.1:0-1026 GCF_000209065.1 Trypanosoma cruzi | reverse complement strand
TCCACAGAAAGCGGCAAATACCTAAAAGAATGCGTGGACAGATGCATATGTTCCCGCTGAAAGCAGGAAGTCCTCACCGCAATTCCTCAGTAAAGGGCCAAAAAGGCGCAAAACCCCAGCCCCAGCAGCAGCAGCAACCGCGACACGCCCCCACGCATGGAGCCGTCACCGTTTCCTTTTTTGCCGTCACCGTTTCCTTTTTTATCGTCGCTCTTCTTGACCATTTTTAGTTCGCCGACACTCAGTGGGCGGTTGTACAGAAAGACGTTCGTCACCGTCACATCGCTGCTGTTGATGTCTCCCTCGTCGCCCCCAAAGTAGAAATGTGTGATTTCATGTCCCAGCGCCCCAACTTTTGGTATCTTCTCCGGGCTCCCCACAATCACACCATCCACGTACACGGAGCCCTTGTTGCCGTCCTGCAGCATGAGCGCCACCTGGTGTTCTTTCCCCAGCTCCCAAGTGGTGTTCGATGTCGTTTTCTTCCCATCAAACACCGTCTCCCACGTTTTATTCATGCCGTACGACAGCCCAATGATCTTCGCGCCGGCACCGTCCCCCAGACCCGCACCCAGCAGAGGAGTGCTCCCCTTCGGAACCTGGTGGATGGCCACCGTCGCCACAAGGGTGAATCTGTGGTTCACAAAGCCGTACTGTCTGTTATCCTCCCGGCTGTTCACAGGCCATGTTGCCATGGACCCAGGCCCCGTGAATTTGAAGCCATTTTTGACCTTCGCTGCCTTCGTCACGGATGCATTCACGCAACGGTACTCGTCGTTCCACGTGTCGCCACCGGACGATGTATTGGACAGAAATCCAACCAGACCAGCCGTGGGTGTGGACGACTCGGAGAAGAAGGCGTCCAGCTGTGCCCAAGTCCTCAAGACAGACTTGATCGTCTTCAGCTCATCCGTCAGGCGGGCAAGAGATATGCCCCGGCGCGTTCCCACAATACTCTCTCGTGAAAGGTGCAACGCACCATCCGAGTACAGCAGGGCGTGGCAAGCGTCTCACCCACAGCGTGAT
>NW_908227.1:0-1026 GCF_000209065.1 Trypanosoma cruzi | reverse complement strand
ATGCAAGGGGACACACACAGAGAGTGAGTGAAAGACGAGTGTGTGTGCGGGCGGTGCACGGCTCTCTCTCACTCACTCTCACGCGGCCACCACCGCAGCCGCAGCCGCACATGCAACAACAAAAAGCAAAAGAGGGGAGGTGGTGTGGGAGACCGCGTTGCTGCCGTCACCGTCGTCTTTATTTGCGGTGACATTTGTGCGAAAAGCGTTTTCATCCTTTGCGGATTCCTCTTCGTTCTCTGTGGGATGTTCATGCTGTTGATTTTGTTGATCTTGTATTTCATCTTTTTGTTGCTGTTGTTCTTCTTCATGTTTTATGCTTTCTTCATGTTGTTTTTCCTGTTTTTGTTGCTGATCTTTTAGTTCTTCTCGATGTTCTCGATGTTCCAGTTGTCCTGATCGTTGTTTTTCTTTTCCGTTTTCTTGGTTCTCTTGAAGTTGTTCGGATGTGTGTTGTTCTTTTGGCGGTAGGTTTTGGGTGTTCAGTTCGTGTCCCGGTTCTTCTTCTAATACTTTATTATTTTGTGTAGATTTGTGTTCGACTGGACTATCCTGGTCTTGTGTTGCTTTTTTTTAGTTCATCTTCTTCTTCTTCTGATGGTGACAATAGTGGTGGTCCTTCTGGAGGAGGAGAAGGAGCATGTGTTAGTGGTGGAGGTACTGTTTGTTTTCTCGTGTCAGCTCCAGCTTCCGTCGACCCTTTATTTTCATATTCATTCCCAGTTGGTTTGTGTGGACCGGCATCTAACTTCACTTCCTGCTCTTGTGGGACACTTATGTCCGTGATTGGCATCGAAGCATCCTTCCCTTCCTGTGAGTTTTTAGATCCTCCTCCTCCTCCCGCTGCCGCTGTTGGTTCTCCCTGCCTCACTGGTAAACTCAGATCTGAAGAAGATAACTGTTCCGCATTCTTTTCGTCCCTGCCATTACGAAGATCATCAGTATCACCATTGGCTACCACAGATAAACCGCACCACAGCACGCAGAGGGCACACACCAGCAGCACACGGCCAGTCATCATCATCG
>NW_908226.1:0-1026 GCF_000209065.1 Trypanosoma cruzi | reverse complement strand
GTTGCTAACCAACAGCGAGGACGCATCCAAAACAATTTTACGCAACATCACGACGCTCAATGTGGTAATCCTAGCGTCCGGCAACCGGACCTCAAAGACCTGCACCGCGTCAGCCTCCGTGACGGCGATGTCGCAGTGCTGCGGGAGGGCACGTAAAAAAGCAACGGCGGAGGACCGCAACACCGTCTGGCTCACGCGGATCAGGACGCCCGCTGACTCCGCCGCCTCAGCACCCCCAACAAACTGCAGCGCGGCACCGTCAAGGAACGTGCACCCAGTGAACGTGATGTTGATGGGGAGATGCAGCGGCATACTGTTGAGGGAGAACGTCAGCACAGCACCCACGCCGCTGAATGTCACGCCCTCGTAGCAGTGGTGCGTCTTCCACATGTTCAGCGTGAGGCTCGTCAGCGTCTGGTTCACCACGCAGCTCGTGTCGCCGTCGACGGCTCTCTCCGCCACGGGCGGCACAACCCTGTCGGGCACCTCGAAGGGAAGACACGACGCGCCATGCCATCCGTCCTTGCAGCTGCACGAGCACGAGCCGCGGTCCACCGACTCCGTCCCGGGCATGTAGCACGCCGCGTCGTCGTTGCACGTGCCACACCTAAACAGCACCACTTCCCCAGGAAACACACCGTCATACAACACCTCCTCATCACCCTGCAGGTTGCAGCCAACCACAAACCGCGCGGGTGATGACACAACCGTGTTCGACATGGCCAAATCAGTAAAGGGATAAATATCCTCCACCTGACGGTTGTGTGCAAGCGCCACGGCGGTGCCGCTGCCCGACAGCTTCATTTTGTGCTGGGCATGTGCTATAGTTAATACTGAGGCTGCACTTACTTTGTTGCCCTCCACACGCCACTGCGCACCTCCCTCGAGTGTCACAGAGCCGTAAAAATACACCAGCGTGGGATCCAAAAACTCCTTATCGCCAACAAACGTGCAGTCCGCCACTCTCAGCAGCCCCGCGGAGCTCACGGTGGTATCCCCAAAAAAATAAACGCCATTGGCCGCGCT
>NW_908225.1:0-1026 GCF_000209065.1 Trypanosoma cruzi | reverse complement strand
TGCGCTTCGTGGGCGTCGAGGGGTCTGCTGCGTCGTCGCTGGTGCGATGCGACGGTGGGACGGTCGGTGCCGGCGGGTGGCTGGAGCTGCACGACGTGTGGGCGGTGGGCGAGGCGCTGTCGGTGGCGTCGCTCTCAGGGGTGACGCTGAGCGGCGGCGCCGTGTCTATTGCTCGCTGCGCTGCCACCGGCGCGACGCTTGCCGCCGGACCGACGATCACGAGCGGCGCTGTGTCCGTGCAGTGCAACCGTGCGGGCGGCCGCGTGCTGCAGAGCAGCGGCGACTACCGCTTGGCCGGCCTGCCCTCCGTGAGCGTGGTGCCGTGCGACGGCTGTGCGGCAGCGCTGGCGTGCTTCGATGCGCTGACGGCGTCGTTCACCGACTGCGTGTGCAGCTGCCGCGCCGGCGGTGTGGGCGACGCGTGCCTGCCGTTCGACGTGCCGCCTGCGAGGGCCGGCGGTGGTGGCGGTGGGCAGGACTGCGTGAGTGGCGTGACGCTGACGGAGTCCGTGACGGTTGGCGGCGGGCAGGCGACGGCGTGCTTCGACTCGGTGGTGTTCAGCGGACCGATCACTGTGGCGGTGGACCTGCGCTCGATGGATGCGTTCGCTGACACGCTGAACGTGACGCTGCGCCACTGCGTGCTTGCGGGCGGCGCGCAGCTGCGGATTGGCGGCCTCAGCGAGAGCACGGCGCACCTGATGCCCCACGCCCTAGTCAACATGACGAATGTGACGTCGCTGGAGGGCACGATTGTGCTGCATGGCGCGATGCCGCTGAACTCGAGTGTGCTGCTGGCGAACTCGACGCTGCGTGCGACGGTTGACGGGTCGCAGTACGTGCCGACGACCCCTGGCCACGAGAAATCCCGGTACGGCCCCGCGCTTGTCCTGGACGGCGTCCGTCTTCTGTCGACACGGTTTGTCATGACGCGGTCGACTCTGGTGTGTGGCGGGGGTTCGTGTGCTGCGATCCTTGTGGAGCGCGGCCTCGGTGTGAACCTGTCCAGCGTCTTCTACATGGACA
>NW_908224.1:0-1026 GCF_000209065.1 Trypanosoma cruzi | reverse complement strand
GATGACATTGTCTTTGGTCATAAAATAGCCTGGGCGAGGCAGAAAGCACTTATTGATCGCCTGACGAGGCATGAGGGACAGAGTGAGAAAGTCAAAACGGATATTCGTCATATTTATTTTCCTGGTTCACTTCTTTGCCGTTTTGCATATGCGTGTGCGAATCAAATACACAATTTGGACGATGTACTTCCACTGTGGTTGTTGGTAGTGGAACACCTTGGAGATTTACTTGAAAGCAAGGGTGAAAGACGACAAGCTCTAGAGGAACTCATTGGAATCATTGGAATCCCAGACGTGGAGGATATTGATCATGGATTGCCGTTATTGGTTCAGAAATTGCAACTGCTTTCCTATTGCGCAAGGCGTATGTTGTGTGAAAGTAAATCTGTTGCGGTCAAGCAACCCGCCGATGGTTGGGATGACGACATGGACGATTTGGTTTCACACAGTAGAGGTGAAGCTTCTGCAGCCGATGGCGAGTGTTCAGGGGATGGATTTCTCATCTCAGGAAAGTGTCTCATTACAAATGGTGAGCCGTTAGTGGAGCCAAAGGCACTTCCCACCCCTCCGTGCACATCGGATGTGATGATGATGAAAGCACAAGAGCTGCAGAATCTCGGTACGGAATCGGCAGGGCGGCACACTCGTGCATGGATTCAGAGTGAAGGACTTTTTAATGACATGTGTTTATTCCTGTATTTCAACCGGGCTCAAGAAGGGCGTGTGGTTCGTTTTCCGGATTTTGTTCAGTGGCATAGTCCACGCGACTTTATTCCGCCCTTGTGTGACTCGAAAGAAAAAAAGGACGACGATGATGCGTACTTGTCTGAGCGGATGCGGCGCCATTCCAACGCTGAGAATGGATTGGTGAATATATGGTGGCCATTGTGGGAGCGAGCCACTCCTCGATCGCCGGAGGAGATTATTGCTCAGTCGTTTGTTCCCCATGAACAGGCTCGACTTATTATTCGGTGGATGGAGAAGGAACTCTCCGCTGCAGAAATTCTCATTGAGACTGTACACGCA